>NW_024743811.1:0-15678 GCF_018991925.1 Homarus americanus | reverse complement strand
CCAATGACACTCCCAGGTACACCTCTGACACTCCCTGGTACACCTCTGACACTCCCAGGTACACCAATGACACACACAGGTACACCTCTGACACTTCCAGGTACACCCCTGACACTTCCAGGTACACCAATGATACTCCCAGGTACACCGCGGACACTCCCAGGTACACCGCTGATACTGCCAGGTACACCTCAGACACTGCCAGGTACATCTCAGACACTCCCAGGTAAAGCTCAGACACTCCCAGTAACACCTCAGACACTCCCAGGTGCACCTGTGACACTCCCAAGTGCACCTCTGACACTCCCAGGCACACTTCTCACACACCCAGGTACACCTTTGACACTCCCAGGTACACCTCTCATACTCCCAGGTACACCTCTGACATTTCCAGATACACCTCTGACACTCCCAGGTACACCAATGATACTACCAGGTACAGCTCTGACACTCCCAGGCACACCTCTCATACTCCCAAGTACACCTCCGATACTCCCAAGTACATCTCAGACACTCCCTGGTTCACCTCTGACACTCCCTGGTTCCCCTCTGACACTCCTTGGTACACCTCTGACACACCCAGGTACACCTCTAACACTCCCTTGTTCTCCCCTGACACTCCCAGGTACACCTCAGACACTCCCAGGTACACCTCTGACACTCCCAGGTACACCTCTGACACTTCCAGATACACCTCTGACACTCCCAGGTACACCAATGACACTCCCAGGTACACCACTGACACTCCCAGGTACACAAATGACACTCCCAGGTACACCAATGACTCTCCCAGGTACACCTCTGACACTTCCAGGTACACCCTCTCTGACACTTTAGTACACCTCTGACACTCCCAGGTACACCTCTGACACTCTCAGGAACACCTCTGACTCTCCCAGGTACACCTCTTACACTCCCTGGTTCTCCCCTGACACTCCCAGGTACACCTCAGACACCCCCAGTTACACCAATGATACTACCAGGTACATCTCTGACACTCCCAGGTACACCTCCGATACTCACAAGTACACCTCCGATACTAGCAGGTACACCTCAGACACTCCCTGGTTCACCTTTGACACTTCCAGATACACCTCTGACACTCCCAGGTACACCAATGATACTACCAGGTACACCTCTGACACTCCCAGGTACACCACCGATACTCCCAGGTGCACCTGTGACACTCCCAAGTGCACCTCTGACACTCCCAGGCACACCTCTGACACTCCAAGGTACACCTCAGACACTCCCAGGTACACCGCTGACACTGCCAGATACACCTCTGACACTCCATGTACACCTCAGACACTTCCAGGTACACCTCAGACACTCCCAGGTACACCTCAGACACTCCCAGGTACACCTCAGGCAATCCCAGGTACACCTCTGACACTCCCAGGTACACCAATGACACCCCAGGTACACCACTGACACCCCTGGTACACCTTGACACCCCAGGTACACAAATGACACTCCCAGGTACACCAATGACCACTCCCCAGGTACACCTCTGACACTTCCAGGTACACCTCTGACACTCCCAGGTACACCTCTGACACTCCCAGGTACACCTCTGACACTCTCAGAACACACATCTGACTCTCCCAGGTACACCTCTGACACTCCCAGGTACACCTCTGACACTCTCAGGTACATCTCTGATACTCCCACGTACACCTCTGACACTTCCAGATACACCTCTGACACTTCCAGGTACACCAATGACACTACCAGGTACACCTCTGACACTCCCAGGTACACCTCCGATACTCCCAGGTACACATCAGACAGTCCCTGGTTCTCCTCTGACACTCCCTGGTTCACCTCTAACACTCCCTGGTACACCTCTGACACCCCAAGGTGCACCTCTACACTCCAGGTACACCTCACCCAAGGTACACCTCTGACACCCCAGGTACACCTCTGACACTCCTAGGTACCTCTGACACTCCCCTGGTACACCTTCTGACACCGGAAAGTACAATTCTCTTACACTCCCCTGGTTGTCCCTTGACACCCCAGGGCCACCCCAGACACTCCCAGGCCTCCTCAGACACTCCCAGGTACACCTCAGACACTCCCAGGTAAACCTCTGACATTCCCAGGTACACCCCTCACACTCCCAGGTACTCCTCTGACACTACCAGGTACCCCTCTGACACTCCCAGGTACACCTCTGACACTCCCAGGGACACCTCGGACACTCGCAGGTACTACTCTGACACTCCCAGGTACACCTCAGACACTCCCAGGTACACCTCAGACACTCCCAGATACAACTCAGACACTCCCAGGTACATCTCTGACACTCCCAGGTACACCTCTGACACTCCTGTAATAGGCCCCTGTCTCATCAACAGAACGTATTATATAAATGGGTCAATACATCTGATATTATATTCTCAGATCTCACCACCCAACTTTCACTGTCTATGAGTAAGACATGAGATTGACACGTGAGCGGGCAACTTACCCAAGAGGGCTAGACCCATAGCTCAGCATTTCTGTAAGCACGCACTGCGATGCCCCTAAGCTTCAGTAGCTCACCTCAAGTCATATCGTAAGGACGTGACCTAACGTTTATCATACATAAACGCCGTCCCTTTCTCATTCACTCCTAGACAGTGAGACTTACGGTTGATATACACTCAGGAATTATATCTACAACCTTTTATAATAAAACAAAGGAACTACCGTTTGGGTTTCGTTACTTAAAACCCAAATATAAATATGTGTGAACGGACTGGTTAATTGGACAAGCAGCCGATTCATATAGGTGGCAAGCGGTGTGTCCGGATTCTTCAAACTGGTAGTCGTATCATCCGTCTGTGTCTTGTGAAAAACAAGAAACCACACAGCAGTGACGCGTTACATAATCCGAGTGTTTAAAACTATATCCCGTATTGAGACGATATGTAGTAAGAGCTCCTTATCTCTGTCACATACAAATACGTGCAGAATTCGTAATATACAAATATTACAGCCTGTTGGTACATATCCAGATTGAGCAGGTTGAGATAGACTCCACTCAGCATTCCCTAGACATTACAGTGTTGCAGTGTTGAACAACAGTTTCGTAACCTGGAATTCAATTGGTATTTCACTAGCAGCTGAGCAGTATTGTTGTGTCGTCAGCGCGAATTACGAATTCGGGTGTCATCATACAGATCTCCATATATACGTGGACTGTGAAGACTTGGCACACGGCAGTTTTCGCCAGCGAACCAGCACGACCAGTGTGATAACCAATCATCAGTTTTCTGATCGCCGGAGGAGGAACTCACCTAGTTCAAGTGGACTCGTCTCTCACCAAAGCAGAAGTGTCATCTCGTTGCCAAGGAAACCAGCAGCAGCGCACGCATCCTAGGAAGAGGCCCCGCCCACACCCCGCCCACACTCCACTCAGAACTCTTGAAGGATGATCACATTTTCTATACAGACGTACTCTGTATAAATAGGTATTTAAATTACATAATTCTACACACATGAACACGTTCGAGAGATATCTTCACACATCGATAGGTTCGTCGGATAGGATTATTTCAATGATAAAGTGTCGAATGTAAGATTAATGTATTGAAATCCTATAATTTACAGTAGTTTGTAAGTGTCTGTCTTCTTATTGATAGTTTAAAAATTATCTACAATTAATATTCATTTGTCTTGTAAATGAGAGGCAAGTGATCTACTTACTGTTAAGTATTCATTGACCCAAGGGGGCTAATAGATAATTTCTAAGTTTCCCATGTCTAATGTAGATGAAATCGAACGCCTAGCGTAACTATTTGCTGATAACCAACTCATCAATGATCAAGCCCAGACTGACATAGATTTTGAGTATGGAACACAGTTAAATGAGTCGGTAGGAAGTAGTGAGAAAGTTATAGACGAATCATTTGACGACTTAAACCGTCGTACCCTACGGTCTGGTAATCACTATAGTACCTCACCTAAGTATACTAAAGCAGTTACCCCTGTTACAGGTGATAGTGTGTCTGTTGCTAAATCGGTAACAACCTTATTAACCCAGCCTTCTGTTAAGAGTAAGAATACTAACTTGCTTAATAACACTAAAATGGCATTCTCTGAACCTCACACCAGTATTACTACCACACCTAAAGCTGATAATGTTATTAATATCATGCAGCGCGGCGATTATGTTCGAAATTTCACGGGACAAGACGATTATAGGGTCGCACATTTTATTCGTGCATGTGAAGATAGCATGCACAATAGTCACATAACGACTGACGAAGAAAAGAAAGCATATGTACGTTCCCATATAACGCAGGGTTCCTATGCAGGCAGTCGTTTAAATGCGTTTGGTTTACAAAGCCCTGACTATGAAAAGTTCAAGCGAACGCTAATTGGGATTTTTGGGGGTAGGTCACAGCTGGGCCAACTGCAATGGATCTTCAGATGGTTGGATCGCTGTATTCCAGGTATACGAAACGAAACACCCGTTGACGCTGTTGACATCGCGGGCGAGGTTCGCCAGGACATGCAAGCGACCTTCCGGTCATCAGACTGGTACAACTCACGGGGTGATATGCCGCCAGAAAATGTGGAAACATTGATAGAACTAATAAGTTTTCTTCTTTCCGTCCGTGTTCCCTTATATAGCTGGGCACAGGAAGTACAGTATGAACCACCCTTGGATATGGTGGAATACGCAAACAAGCTCTGTCCCCAGGCTACGGGCCCCTTACTGGCGCAACCCTCAGTGACGTCACCACAACCCCAGCCGTCACAGATGCCACAGATGCCTCACTCTCAGACTCCTTATGCGACACACTTAGCTTCGATCGCTCCTCCCCGCCTAACATATAAACAGAAAACATCGTTACGATGCGCACATTGTAATAAACGTGGCCACGTAATGGAAGATTGTTTTCAGCTCCGAGGTAATAGTGCAAATAAAGCCACACCCGGTGCAAAGCCATTCTCAAGGTCAAACAGAGAGGGAGCCAAAGCAGCACCTCCTCCTACCCAGACAGCGCGCAAATGGTGCGCTCTTCACAAATCGACATCTCATAGTTCACATGAGTGCGATATACTAATAAAAGCTTGGGGAGTGGACCTAAGTGAAACGGAGGTGTCGTATAGGCGCAAGCAGAAACGTCCCCAGGACAAGTCATCGGGGGAAGACCAGCGCACACTACAGCAAGGAGAGGGATAGATAGGGTAATTCCCGCCCCTCCTCACAGCACTTCTATAGCGGCCTCATTAATAGCGGCGCTTAGAAAAGTGGAAGTGTTGTCAGTGCCGGTGAGAGTGGATAATACCAGATTGGCTCTTGATATAGACACAGGTGCTTGCACTAATGTATTGGCCTTGACATCATATCACGAGTTACAACGTAAATTCCCTCACCGCAAATTCAAATGGAGGCCTAGTAACGCTGAGCTCGAAGGAGTTTCAGGTACACAGCTGAGCATCAAAGGAATGGTGACGTTACCACTCAGATTCTCAAGACGTGGTACGCCCTTCTACGCGGACTTTTATATAGTTCAGCAGTTCAATTTGCCAGCTGACGGGTTACTTGGTCTACCAACTCTTCGAAAGAATATGATAGATGTTCATCCACGTAATAATAGTGTTACGTTTAAAGGTGTTTCCTACACAGCAATGAGTCATTCTGAACCTATGCTCACCGCTAGGACGAAGGTGTTGTCTACCAATCCTATTAAGAGGAAGGCAGATCATGCGTCAGAGATATCTCTCGACCTCAACCCCACACCTTCACAGCGTGATTACAGCAGCAAGAGTTGGAAGATAGTACCTGCAATGTTGAAGAGTACTCTCCATTACCAGAATGAGGAATTCACCAACGCAAAAATCCTGGAGCTGAAGTGAACATTAGTTTCTGCAAATGATTCGTTCACTGCCCAGGGTGTGACAGGACGTGACTGCAGTTGTTGTGACTACTCATAAATCAACATCCTGTCAACAAAATTCTTTCGTATGGCGTGAACAACCCCCAGTTACCAGCACCCAGCACCCACCCTAGTGATGATGACACATCCGGTCTGAGAGATGGTCTCAGCATTCTGAGGTATGGTGTTGTGGATGACGTTGTGTAACAATTAGCGGCGGTTTGCTGTACTCAGGATTTTTGTGAGCATTGACCCAATCACCGGACCTTGGAATCAGCTGTGTCTACTGTGGTACACACACACACACAAGTCTACGGGATTGCGGGAGCAATTTCACATTATCAAGAAATTAAAGAAAGGATGTTATGTGTGTGATTTTCTAGATATCACAGCAATGTCGAAGTGCAACCAAATAAATTCCTAATTCGAGGTATTGTTGCGAATTGTCAACAGACTCGACTGGCCAGGATAGATCAAATAGCACCACATGTCAAGGTGATCGATCATCCTCAGGGCAAGACACGCCTGTTAGAGCTGCTTGCCGACTACAGATAGTAGCCTTGCCAGGGGAAACGCTAGGTCAGACAGATTTAACATCCCATCATATAGCGTTAAAGGAAGGAGCCAACCCTATTTACGTACCAGCTTATAGACTACCTCATAGCCAGCGCGCTGTAGTGCAAGATATGGTACAGGGTATGTTAGATGAGAATGTCATTAGACACTCAAAATCCCCCTTTAATAGCCCATTATTCCTCGTCCCGAAAAAGGATGGTGGATGGCGCCCTGTCATAGATTTCAGGCGCGTAAATGATCAAACAATCCCTGATAGGTACCCAATGCCTATCTTGAGTAACATATTGCAATCCTTAGGCAAGGATAATGCGGTATTTAGCAACTTAGATTTGCTTAGTGGGTATTGGCAAATACCACTCGATGAAAAATCACGAGAAATCACGGCATTTAGCACGCCTCTAGGCCACTTTGAGTTTCTACGAATGCCATTTGGTCTCAGAAATGCCCCACTAACATTTCAAAGAATGATCAACACCCTGTTTGCCGGACAAATTGGTAACACAGTCTGCGCTTATTTGGATGATCTAATAGTAGTCAGTAAGGACGCCGATTCCCATTTCATAAAACTGCGTGAAGTTTTGGCCAAACTTTCCACAGCAGGCCTCAAAATAAAACTCTCAAAGTGCGAGTTTTTAAAATCCAGAATCCATTTCCTTGGTCATGTAGTTGACGGTGAGGGCATACACACAGTTAATGATAAAGTCAAAGCTGTATCTCAGTTCCCGCGTCCTACCTCAAATGATCATGTGCGTAGCCTTCTCGGATTATCTGGTTATTATCGTTCCTTTATCAAGGACTATGCAACATTAGCATCGCCCCGAACGAGGTTGCTCAAAAAAGATGCAGTGTTTATATAGGATGCTGAACACGAGGAAAGTTTTACGGCATTGAAGACAGCGCTAACCAATGCCCCGGTTCTAGCATTCCCAGACTACACTCAACCTTTCACTCTCTGTACTGACGCTCCCGGAATTGGAGTCGGAGCAGTGCTCATGCAAGAGGACACGCGTGGGAAGTTTAGAGGGATAGCATTTGCAAGTCGCAAACTAATCGATGCTGAAACACGTTATTCGGTGACGCATTTAGAAACGTTAGCCGTTGTGTGGGCACTTAAGAAGTTCAAAGACATTATCTTTGGCTACAAGATAACTGTTTTTACTGATCATGCGGCAGTCACCGAACTGTTCCATGGCAGAAACTTATCAGGCAGATTAGCACGCTGGTATCTGACAATTCAAGAGTTTGACCCCGAATTTAGGTATTTACCTGGGAGGGCGAATGTTATCGCCGACGCTCTGTCAAGAAATATAGCACCAGTAATGCCTGTATCAGCATTCACTCTTTCGCAGCTGGAAGATGAGCAACGACGCGACCCATATTGGTCAGCTGTTATTTTTGCTCTCGAATCGGGCGAGGATGTTAAACTCCCCAAGTTATTTCTTCCCTTAAGTCAGTTTGAATTACGACATAACATACTCAATAGGACGAGAAAATCTCCTGAGGGTAATGTGTCTCAAATAGTCGTACCTGACACGTTGCGCAAAGCAGTAATGACATTGTTCCACGATGTCCCACAAGCAGGTCACCAAGGTCGTGATAAATGCTTAGCGGATTTACGAAAGAAGTATTTCTGGAACACTATGAAGAAAGACATAGAATTACACATAGCTAATTGTTTGGCATGTGCTCAACATAAAAGATCAACAGGATCACCTGCCCCGATTCTACAATATCCTACACCAGACCGTCCGTTTGACACAGTCGCTGTTGATGTGTTACAACTCCCAATGAGTCATCAGGGATCAGGATACGTCTTAGTGTGTGTGGATCATTTCTCCAGGTTCGTGGTCTTGGTCCCACTAAAAAGCAAAACGGCCGAAGCAGTAGCCTATGCATTAGTGATGAATCTCATATGTCCATATACTATGCCTAAAGTTCTACTCTCTGATAATGGAACAGAGTTCAAGAATGAGCTAATAGAGCATATATGTGCACAATATGGAATTAAACAAACTTTTGTGACAGCTTATCATCCACAGGCTAATGGCCTTGTTGAAAGAACCAATCGTAAAATCCTAGAAATACTGCGTCCAATCGTTAGTGGTTTTCAATACGCATGGGAGGATTGGTTACCGCAGGTTGCAGCGTCGATTAATGGGTCAGTTAATAGCTCTACGGGCAAAACACCCTACTATATTGTCTATGGCACAGATAAACGTCTGCCTTACGACATCCTTACAGAGGCGCCATACCCGGTATATAATACGGATGATTTTGCGGCAAAACAAATTCATGTCTTTACAGAAATTCATAACCAAGTACGATCACAGCTAGCGGCGTCACGCGCCGAAATGATCATCAAACAACATAAACATGCTAAACCTATCTCACTGAACGTTGGGGACGCTGTTATGTTACAGGTACCTGAAAGGAACTCCAAACTTTCGGCGAAATTTTCTGGTCCATTCCGCATAATCTCAAAAGAAGCAGGCAACAAATTCAAAATATGGAAGCCTAATGCACAGATCGCAGATGTCGTGCACGCGGATCGTCTGAAGAAGACCCAGATAAATGTCTTACCTCAAGTTGATGATAATGTGATTGATACACCCTTACAGACTGTTCAGAAGCAAAATGTCCCAAATGACTATTGTATGAAACTACATTCTGCGAGTAGAAGTTAACTCGTACTTTCGCGTCAGATGGAAAACGTCGACGACCAACTACAATCAACATTGGACATTTTTCATGGTCTCAGCACAGCTTCGATGAATTCGACAATAGTTTCATGAACGTTGTCGTTCAAGCTGTATCTCAACAGAATCGTGTTATTTCTCAAACCTTTCACGCGATTACTGCTCTAGAATCAAAGGTTAATGCAATCATAATGGAGTCTAACCAAGTTTCGAGGATTGTTACTAGGTTACAGAAAGCAATCCCGACGTTAGAATGGCTCCTTTACTTCACAGAATATTTGCATGCTGCTGAAATTTCAGTTCATAAAATTGTAACCTCTAAAAATGGACTAATAGACAGCATTGTAGATGCCGGGATAGGACGTGTGGACGCGAAGCTTGTGCCTGTGCAGACGCTTCTTGAAGCTTTAAAAATAGCCAAGTTGCAGTATCATTTAACTCCTATTTTCAATGACAATGAGGTTCAATATCATCACCCACTGTTGGAGTCAACCCTCACGCACAATGCAATTCTGATCCACATTCCTATGCGAGGGCAACATGAGTTTAATGCATGGCATTTAGAACCCTTCCCCTGGTTTGTGAACGACACACTGTATACCCTAGATAGGCCTAAAGAACTTTTCTTAGTAGATGAAGAATATTCATTGTTATCAATAGAGGATTCTGAGGTACTGTCACGGTGTAAGTCGTCTTATCTACACCTACACGTATGTCCAGCCTACATTGTTTGCATTTATTCCTGCTGCAGATGGAATATGTGAATTGGCAGTCATACAACCAAATGTACGCACAGCGTTAGCGCAATGCAGTTATAGGCCAGTTAGTCTAAAGACTGTGTTCCACGCTCACCTTCACAATGTGCAGTATTTGTTCTTTCCAAATCTCACTACTGTAATTTTAAAATGCCAAAATGGTGTTAAGCAGCTAGTTGTGAAAGGGCATTACAAGGCTCCTGATTACTGTGAAATCACTTGTAGTACATTACGGACCTTGCCTACTCATCAGCATTTTGCGTTAAATCGAAAACTCAAGTCTGCTTTAATTCCACTTCCTATAATGAATTTCACTATCAAGGATATTCAAATAGTATCAGAGAAATTAAAAGTGTTAGCTTTCTTGAACGAGACACATTTTGCTGATTTGAATAATAACTTGCCATTTTACCTGTCACGGAATTTGCACTACCAAGTCTTAAAATTCCCTCTATTTTGTTAATTCTGGCAATTATGTTCCTGTTCTGTTATTACAGGGCAGTGTCACCCAAATTCAACATTGTTCATAACATACTAACCTGTACGACACTAAAGTCTAGGTCCCCTGTAGTAGCTAATACCCCTACAGTAGTAGAATCCCCAGCTCAGTGTCTACATATCTGTTTATAACATGGTTAGGGTTGTCTAGGATGTACTGTACTCTGTGAGTTATTTAGGCCTCACGGAGCTCGGCTGGTAGGTGACTGAGCGATGTAATGGGCCCCTGTCTCATCAACAGAACATATTATATAAATGGGTCAATACATCTGATATTATATTCAGATTCACCCCTGTCTATGAGTAAGACATGGATTGTACACGTGAGAGGGCAACTCTCCCAGGAGGGAGAGACCCATAGCCAGCATATCTGTAAGCCCGCACAGCAAGGCCCTTACTCCTAAGTCGCTCACAGAAAGTAATATCGTAAGGAAGTGACCTAACGTTTATAATACATAAACGCCGTCCCTTTCTCATTCACTCCTAAACAGTGGAGCTTACGGTCGATCTACACTCAGGAAATATATATACAATCCTTTTATAATAAAACAGGGAAGTACCGTTTGGGTTTCGTTACTTAAACCCAAATAATAAATATATGTGAACGGCCTGGTTAATTGCACAAGTAGCCGATTCATAATAGATTAATAGATAAATAGACAGATAGATATTTTGTAATAAGTAACGCAAACAATAACAACATAATATATACTTAATAAAAGCCTTCACACATAATCATAGAGGCCATTTATGGATTTAAATTTCTAACAAAATTAAATCGTTTTTGTCTATATTTAAAAAAGAAACTGCTTGTGTGGCTTCTTATTAATGACCATTCTCTCACGTAAGGCTGTGACAGAGTACCTAAAGTCCCAGGACATGGCCTTCTTCATGGTGGTCCTATCACATATGGCAGCAAACTCCCCACTGGCGATGTCTTCTCGCGACGCCCAACAGTCAGGGAAGGTTCCGGCAGTATCAGTGAATACTTTCCTTCGTACCTTGTCCTCAGACTCCTAATGTGAGAGTGCAACAGATAATATTGATATCATAGACATGGAAGAGTTTCTAAATTTCGTAGATTGTGTTTTATTCTGCATTTTTTTTAAATATATTTGAATGGGTATGACTGATCCTACTTGAAAGCTAGTTAAATTGTTTCAGTATGTAAGTTCATTGCATAATTTGGCTTTTTTTACTCGTGGTCAGCTCTCTGGTGGTTCTGAAATCAAATTTTTTTGAGTGTCAGTGATCATTCACTTCCACGCAAAAACACCAAAACAAATTGTTGTAGTCGACTAGTAATATGTCGTGTTAAGATTTTTACCTGGAAGTATTGAAACATCATAGAACCAGCCTCCAGGCGCCAGGGCAGGTCAGACTGAGACACTAGATCAGCCAGGGAGTCTATGGGGATGGTGACCCGAGGCACCGTCAACATGGCCGTCAGGATGCCACCGTACGAGGACATGAACACTAAGGAGGCAAGGAGCCACGTGGTCACAATGAGGCGACCTCCGTCCTTCTTGGGCATCCAATCAGAGCCTGCGAGAGGATGGGGGAAGGGTCGTCATGGCCATGTAGGATATAGAAGGTTATGAACACTTAAGTGACACAGGAGTCATAGGGTCACTAGGAGGAGGACCTCACCCTTTCTTGGTGTTCGACATCCAACTTTTCTAGCATATCCTCCAAAAGCAAAAATCTTACTATAAAATTTTTAATATTCGGCATATCTCAGCCAGGCCTGACTGTCATAATTGTCTTAAAAAAAACCCACTTTTTTAAGATTATCAGTACTGTTATATCCTTATTGCGCTCACAATACATTATCGTGTATTCCAACTACAGTACCTGTGTCATCAAACAGTACTTCTCAATGACTATAAAGAAATAAAGACTTCATTCAAATTTTCAGTAGCATCATATATATATATATATATATATATATATATATATATATATATATATATATATATATATATATATATATATATATATATATATATATATATATATATATATATATATATATAAATATTCTTCATGCAAGATTCGTCTTGTTATAGGTGACAGCGAACTATACATTAACCCACGCTCTCCTCGTCTCATTATATTGGTGGCAGCGTACTATAACGTTAACTCACGCCATCCTCGTCCCTTGTTATTGGTAACAGTATACTTAACGTAAACCCATGCCCTCCCTCATTTAGCCATAACACCTGGCTCGTTGTTTGAGTATTGTTCGAAAGTACGTGATAAGGAGTTCCTGCATAATAGCGTGAAAAGTGTCCTAGTGTGTCACCGTTACAGCTCAAGTAAATGTCTCTCGTCGTGGTAGGCGCGAATTTTTACTAGAAATATGTTCAGTGCTTAACGTAATTTCTCAGTGTCACCCGCTATCTGTGGCATTCTCAGTAGCCCAAGTGCAGTTTGATTGTTGGTCAGTGTTGAATGTAGCCATTGTGTTTCAGTGATGAAAGCGGTGTCTGTACTAACTGTTATAACTTAACATGTCTTTTAACCTACATCCTCCTCCCTGTCCTAATCCTTACCTCACCCTCCTTACCCTTCCTCCCATCCCTGCCCTGCCCTGCCCCGCCCCTTGACCACACTGATTCCCCGTCTTGTGTCCCGTGAGCTGTGTGTTGATGATGACGGTTAATATAAAGTAATATTGCGATGAATGCAGAGCTTCACTCAGTGTATTTTTATGCTATTATGATTTGTGATGTACTCTTTGACGCGCAGTGATAAATGATATTCAGTGTATTGCGCAGAGCTTCACTCCCCGACCCAGCCTGATGAGAACATTGTCGTGACGGAAATGATAGTTGCCAAACATTGACGTATCGTATAAAGTAAACTTTTTTTTTGCGAATGCACTTCCAACTAATCCATCACCCCTTTAGGATTGTTTCTCTGTCAAATGTCACACACAGTACCACCCATGGCCAGCCGGACGTCAACCACAGTACATACGAGCAGAGAAGAACCAGCATGATGAAAGCAGCGTGATGAATGCAGCTTGATGAAGGCAGCACGAAACCCACCACACACCACGTCACTTCTTTCAAGTCCTCCCTTGGTATAGGATTAAGAAGATTTTATATTTTTCTACTTTAGGAAGTAAGGAGGGTGGAATGGATCGCCACACAACGAACCCTGGTGAGCCCAGCCAGGGAGGGATTCACCACTGTGGAAGGTGTAAGACAGGACGGTCTTTGGTCTCGCCGACACTCACGTACGGAGGGCGAGCCTTGGTCCGCGGAACCTGCCTTACGAGTCATCTAAGGAGACGACAGCCCAAACAGTGGACCGGCTCATCCCGGCCGGAGAGGGCCGACGGCAGATGAACAGAAAATCGTCTGGAATATGTTGAAAATGATGATGTTGCAGAGAAGAAATGCAGATGAAGCAGAAAATTCATCTGGAATATGACGGAAAACGAAGATGTATAAAGAAACTCAGATGGAGCAGAAAAATTCATCTGGAATATGAAAATGAAGATGTATAGAGGAAGAACGCAGATGGGACAGAAAACTCGTCTGGAAGAGTATAGAAACCAGGAGGAAGTGAGAAGAAGTCAGAAGGTGTGGAGAAACGACCTACAAGGTGCGGTATGTGAAGAAAGAAGACAGAAGATGTGCTATGTGAAGAAAGAAGACAGAAGATGTGCTGTCCTGACATCACAAGAAAGTCGATGATGAAGGACCAACCGACTACAGCTGCTGAGCTGCCGCCATCCCCTATTTTTTTCAGATACCAGCTGGATGGAAGACGTGAGCTATGCCGGACCCAACTAATGTACTGATGTTGTTGATGTATAATAAAAAGATATCAATACCCTAATATGTGAAGTAGGAACATTTTTTGTGTAGTTTGAAGTATTTTCTCTGATTTTGTTGATGTTTACTACAAAGAATGTTTTTTTTTAGTCTCACTTTTTTCTATGAGTTCATTTGATCAATGTCTTGGACTATGAAACACGATGTTGTAGCTATATTACTGACTAAGATGAATTATTATTTGGACATGGGCTGATAAGGAAATGTAACACCTGTTATTGTTTGTAGAATGTGATTTGCAAGGTTGCCTCGGACACTATGCTACATATGAAGGATTTTTTCATTCTATGTTCACTTGCTATGTTTCCTTTTTCTCCTGGCATAGAAGCTTTGATCTTGGCGGGAGGTATAGTGAGCTTTGTCAGATCAAACTAGCGCCAGTAGAAAAACATACACCTATGAGATTGTTGTTTGTAAATGTGAGACTATGTTATCGCCCAGGGATTATCTTTGACACCACACGTGATGTTGCTGTCTATATGTGACATCAGTCTCTGTGATGAAGCTTTGGTCTTGGCGGGAGGTGTAATGAGTGATTGTCAGACCAAAGCTTACAGCCCAGAATTATGTCACATATAACAACAAGTACACTACAGACCTCGTGGTACCACCACATTCCGGGTTGACACACCTCAGGTCGACCCAAGGGACTTGACCTCGCCCGCTAATGACGTGAGCCGGTGACCTACAACCGCACCTAGCCAAGACACCTGGCCAGGACCACACCTGCACACAATTATCCAGATCAAACCAGTTTAGTGTTAATTGTTAGAGGTCAGAAGCCGGCTGGGCCGACCCCATATAAAGGCCCTACAGTCCCGTCCACGGGCATTCGACATTCGAGAGTCCATTCGGGATTCCATTACCATTCTGATTATCATTCTGATCCTGGTTGTCACTTGAACATTCTGAGGAGACGCTCATTACTCTGGAGATTCTCAGAGTCAAGCTCACCCTCCCCCCAGGTCGGGAAGGGGACTTCCCGACCAGACCCCAGCTAAGCAGAAGCCTCTCATAGGAGGCAGCCCAGCCAGCACTCACTGGGCCTACGTCAGGGTACACGTGAGTCTTGTCAGAACGTCCTAGGGTGAGTTACCTACTGTGGGAAGTGTATTCATTCAGGTGTGTCCGAGAGTCAGTGTCAAGTAACGTAAAGCATGATGTGTTAGTACCCCGATATAATAGTGATATTAATGTGTCCATGTCATTGAGTGAAGTAATAAATAGTTGTATTAAGAGGTGTTTAACAAGTTGTCCCTTTAAGAAGTGATATATGTGTATTGACATACGAGATAAGATAAGCGTAGTGACGCTGTGCAAATAACATCCAGGCCACGCTACCAAGTTTCCTATCTTTACATGCCTACTCTCTATACTTCCTACTTATGTATGTAATTCTCTTCTTGTGAGTTTTGTCTCATTACAC
>NW_024743810.1:0-8129 GCF_018991925.1 Homarus americanus | reverse complement strand
TCAGTACCATGACTCGGGGTTGGAGGGCCGGGCACCTTCAGTGCCATGACCCGGGGTGTGAGCCTGGGCACCCTTTCAGTGACATGACCCGGGGTGTGAGTGCCGGGCACCCTTTCAGTGTCATGACCCGGGTGTGAGGCCGGTACCCTTCATATGACCGGGGTGTGAGGGCCAGGCACCCCTTCATATGACCCGGGGTGTGAGGGCCGGGCACCCTTCAGCACCATGACTCGGGGTGTGAAGGCCGGGCACCCCATCAGTGCCATCAACCGGGGTGTGAGGCCGGGCACCTAATCAGTGCCGTGACCCGGGGTGAGGCCGGTCTCCCCTTCAGTGCCATGACCCGGGGTGTGAGGCCCAGGCACGCTTTCAATGACATGACCCGGGGTGTGAGGCCGGGCACCCTTTCAGTGTCATGAACCGGGTGTGAGGGCCAGGCACTCCTTAAGTGCCATGAAACAGGGTGTGTGGTGGGCACCCATACAGTGCCTTGAACCAGGTGTGAGGGCGGGCACCCTTCACATGACCCGGGGTGTCAGGGCCGGGCAACCCTCCAGCACCATGACCCGGGGTGTGAGGGCCGGGCACCTTCAGTGCCAGAAGCAGGGTGTGAGGGCAGGGCACCCATACAGCGTTATGAACGGGGTGTGAGGGCCAGGCACCACATGACCCAGGTGTATGGGCGGGCACTCCTTCAGTGCCCTGACCCGGGGTGTGAGGGCGGGCACCTTTCAGTGCCATGAATGCAGGGTGTGAGGCCGGGCACCACTTCAGCACAATGACCCGGGGTGTGAGGGCCGGGCACCCCTCAGCACCATGGCCGGGGTGTGAGGGCGGACACCAATTCAGTGACATGAGCCGTGTGACGGCCGGGCTCCATTCAGTGACATGACCCGGGGTGTGAGGGCTGGTGTGAGGCCAGGCACCTTTCAATGACATGACCCGGGTTTGAGGGCCAGGCACCCTTTTAGTGTCATGAACCGGGGTGTGAGGGCCGGGCACCTCTTAAGTGCCATGAAACGGGGTGTGAGTGCAGCACCTACACCATATGACCCGGGTGTGGGGCCGGGCGCCCCTTCCTTATGACCCGGGGTGTGAGGGCCGGGCACTGCATGACCCGGGGTGTGAGGCGACCACCCCTTCCTTCCTTGACTCCAGGCGTGAGCCCTGCACCCATCAGTGCCATCCCAACCGGGGTGTGGGGCCAGGCACCTAATGTTGCCATGACCCGGGGTGTGAGGTCGGCCTCCCCTTCAGTGCCATGACCCAGGGGTGTGTGAGGGCCCGGCACGCACTTTCAATGACATGAACTAGGGTGTGAGGCCGGGCACTCATAGGGTGCCATGAAATGAAGTGTGAGTGCCGGGCACCCCATACAGTGCCTTGAACCAGGGTGTCAGGGGCTGCGCAACCCTCAACACCATGACCAGGGTGTGAGGGCCAGGGCCCCATAAGCTGTGAACAACCCGGGGTGTGAGGCCGAACTTGCCAATGCCATGAAGCAGGGGTGTGAGGCAGGGCACCCATACAGCGATATGAACCGGGTGTGAGGGCGGGCACCCCTTCACATGACCCTTGGTGTAGGGTCGGGCACCTTCCAGTGCTGACCCGGGGAGTGTGAGGGCCGAGGCACCCTTTCAGTGCCATGAATCAGGGTGTGAGGGCAGGCACCACTTCACTGTGACCCGAGGTGTGAGGCCGGGCACCCTCCAGCACAATGGCCCGGGGTGTGAGGGGCCCGGTCACCAATTCGTGATATGAGCCGGGGTGTGACCGGCGTATACATTCAGTGAACATGACCCAGGGTGTGAGGCTGGGCACCTTCAATGACATGACCCGGGGTGTGAGGCCAGGCCACCACTTTCAGTGAGCATGTCCCGGGTGTGAGGCCAGGCACCCTCAACATGACCAGTGTGAGGGCCGCTACCCCTTCAGTACCATGACTTCAGGTGTTGGGGCTTAGCTCGATTTCAGTGCCATGAATCGGGGTGTAAAGGCCTGGCTCGATTTCAGTGCCATGAATCCAGAGACTGTGAGGGGCAGGCACACCCCATCAACCTCTGACCCGGGGTGTGAGCCGGGTACCTACGCACCATGGCCCAGGGTGTGAGTGCCGGACACCTGTTCAGTGACATAAGACCCAGGCTGTGACAGACAGGGCAGACCTTCAATGGCTGGCCAGGGTGTGAGGGCCAGGCACGCCTTAAGTGTCATGAAACAGGGTGTGAGTGTGGGCACCCCTTAGTGCCATGAAACAGGGTGTGAGGCACGGTCACTATTCAGTGACATGACTTGGGGTGTAAGGCCAGGCACCTTGCTTAGGAACATGACCCAAGCGCTGGGCAGGGGGCCCTCAACACCATGACCCGAGTGTGAGGGCGGGCACCCCTTCGTGCCATGGTCGGGGTCGAGGCCGGAGGCACATAAAGATGCCATAAGGAAACAGGGTGTAGTGCCAGGCACCCCTTCAGCACCATAGCCCGAGGTGTGAGCCAGGCACCCCCTCCAGCACCATGCCCCAGGTGTGAGGCCTGCTTCACATGAACAGGGTGTGAGGCCAGGCACCCCTTCACCAGCCCGGGGTGTGAGGCCAGGCACCTGCAACACCATGACTCAGGTGTGAGTGCCAGGCACCCCATCAGTGCCTCATGACCCAGGGTGTGTGAGCCGGCTCCTTCAGTGCCATGTTTCCCGGGGGTGGTGGGCACCACAGTGCTGATCCAGGGTGTGAGGGCAGGCATGCATGACCCGGGTGTCAGGGGTCAGTCACCCTCCAGCACCATGACCCCGGGGTGCAGGTGAGCACCCCATCAGTGAAATGAACCGGGGCTGTGATGGCCAGAACTTCCGCCAGCCATGGGAAGCAGGTTGTAGCAGACGGGCACCCTTCATACAGCCAGGGGGTGTAGGGCAGGACACCCCTTCAGTGCCTGACCCAGGGGGGTGAGGGCAGGCACCCTTTCCAGTGCAAGATCAGGGGTGTGAGGCAGGCACCCTGCCTTTCCTGCTTGAGTGTGAGGGCTGGACACCCTTTCAGTGACATGTCAGGGGTGTGAGGGCCGGGCACCCCTCCAGATCCATGACCCAGGAGTGTGAGGCCAGGCACCCTTTCCAGTACTATGACGGGGTATGAGGCCGGCCACCCCTTCAGTGTCATGAACCGGGTTGTGAGCTGGGCACCCTTTCAGTGCCATGAAACAGGGTGTGAGGCCCGGGCACCCCTTCCCAGTGTCATGAACCCGGGTGTGAGCTTTCAGTACCATGAAGCGGGGTGTGAAGGCCGGCACCCCTACAGAGCTGTGAACCGGGGTATGAGGGCCGGGCTACCCTTCACATGACCCGGGGTGTGAGGGCCGGGCTCCCCTTCACATGACCCGGGGTTTGAGGGCCGGGCACCCCTTCAGCACCATGACTCGGGGTGTGAGGGCCGGGCACCCCTTCACATGACCCGGGGTGTCAGGGTCGGGCACCCCTCCAGCACCATGACGGGGTGTGTGAAGGCCGGGCACCCCATCAGTGCCATGAACTGGGGTGTGAGGGTCGGGCACCCCTTAAATTCCATGAAACGGGTTGTGAGGGCAGGGCACCCCTACAGTGTTATGATCCGGGGTATCAGGGCCGGGCACCCCTTCACATGACACGGGGTGTGAGGGCCTGGCACCCCTTCACATGACCCGGGGTGTGAGGGCCGGGCACCCCTTCACATGACCCGGGGTGTGAGGGCCGGGCACCCCTTCACATGACTCGGGGTATGAGGGCCGGGCACCCCTTCAGCACCATGACTCGGGGTGTGAGGGCCGGGCACCCCATCAGTGACATGAACCGGGGTGAGAGGGCCGGGCACCCCTTAAGTGCCATGAAACGGGGTGTGAGTGCCGGGCACCCATATAGTGCTTTGAACGAGGGTGTGAGGGCCAGGCACCCCTTCACATGACCCGGGGTGTCAGGGTCGGGCACCCCTCCAGCACCATGACCCTGGGTGTGAGGGCCGGGCACCCTTTCAGTGCCATGAAACAGGGTGTGAGGGCCAGGCACCCCTACAGTGCTGCGAACCGGGGTGTGAGGGCCGGGCACCCGTTCACACATGAGTGCCATGAATCGGGGTGTGAGGGCTGGGCACCCCTTCAGCACCATGACCCGGTGTGTTGGGGCTTGGGTCGATTTCAGTGCCATGAATCGGGGTGTGAGGGCCTGGCTCGATTTCAGTGCCATAAATCGGGGTGTAAGGGCCGGGCACCCCATCAGCACCATGACCCGGGGTGTGAGGGCCGGGCACCCCTCCAGCACCATGGCCCGGGGTGTGAGGGCCGGACACCCATTCAGTGACAAGACCCGGGCTGTGACGAACGGGCAGACCTTCAGTGACATAACCCGGGCTGTGACGAACGGGCAGACCTTCAGTGACATAACCCGGGGTGTGAGGGCCAGGCACCCTCTAGCACCATGCCCCGGGGTGTGAGGGCCGGGCACCCCTTCAGTGCCATGAACCTGGGTGTGAGGGCCGGGCACTCCTTAAGTGCCATGAAACGGGGTGTGAGTGCCGGACACCCCTTCAGCACCATGGCCCGGGGTGTGAGGGCCGGACACCCATTTAGTGACATGACCCGGGGTGTGACTGCCAGGAACCCCTTCAGTGACATGACCCGGGGTGTGAGGGCCGGGCACCCCTTCAGTGCCATGTACCTGGGTGTGAGGGCCGGTCACTCCTTCAGTGACATGACCCGGGGTTTGAGGGCCGGGCACCCCTTCAGTGCCATGAACAGGGGTGTGAGGGCCGGGCTCCCTTTCAGTGCCATGAACCGGGGTGTGAGGGCCGGGCACCCTTTCAGTGCAATGAAACGGGGTGTGAAGGCCGGGCACCCCTACACTGCTGTGAACCGGGGTGTGAGAGCCGGGCTCCCCTTCACATGACCCGGGCTGTGAGGGCCGGGCACCCCTTCAGCACCATGACTCAGGGTGTGAGGGGCGGGCACCCCATCAGTGCCCTGAACCGGTTTGTGAGGGCCGGGCACCCCATCAGTGACATGACCCGGGCTGTGACGAACGGTCAGACCTTCAGTGATATAACCCGGGGTGTGAGGGCCGGGCACGCCTCCAGCACCATGCCCCGGGGTGTGAGGGCCGGGCACCCCTACAGTGCACCAAACAGGGGTGTGAGGGCCCGGCACCCTTTCAGTGCCATGAATCGGGGTGTGAGGGCCGGGCACCACTTCAGCACAATGACACGGGGTGTGAGGGCCGGGCACCCCTTCACATGACCCTTGGTGTAAGGGCTGGGCACCCCTTCAGTGCCCTGACCCGGGGTATGAGGGCCGGGCACCCTTTCAGTGCCATGAATCGGGGTGTGAGGGCCAGGCACACCTCCAGCACCATGGCCCGGGGTGTGAAGGCCGGACACCAATTCAGTGACATGAGCCGGGGTGTGACGGCCGGGCTCCCATTCAGTGACATGACCCGGAGTGTGAGGGCAGGGTCCCCCTTCAATGACCTGACCCGGGGAGAGGAGCACCCTTTCAGTGACATGTCAGTGTGTGGGCAGGCACCCTCAGCACCATGACCGGAGTGTGAGGGCCGGGCATCCCAAGTGCCATGGCGGGGTGTGAGTGCTGGGCACCCATACAGTGCTTTGAACCAGGGTGAGAGGGCCGGGCACCCCTTCACATGACCGGGGTGTCAGGGTCGGCCACTCCAGCACCATGACCCGGGGTGTGGCCGGCACCCTTCAGTGCCATGAATAGGTGTGGGCCGGGCACCCCTTCGTGCCTGAACCGGGGCGTGAGTGGCACCTTCAGTGCCATGAAGCAGGGTGTGAGGCGGGCACTCAGTGATGTGAACCGGGGTGTGGACTCGGGCACCCTTCACTGACCGGGTGTGAGGCCGGCACACCTTCACATGACCGGGGTGTGAGGCCGGGCACCTCTTCAGCACCATGACTCGGGGTGGGGCTGGGACCCTCAGCACATGACCCGGTGTGAGGCAGGGTCCCCTTCAGTACCATGAACATGGGTGTGAGGCCGGGCACCTTCAGTGCCATGAACAGGGGTGAGGGCTGGGCACCCTTTCAGTACCATGAGTGGGGTGTGAGGGCACCTCAGAGCTGTGAACCGGGGTGTGAGGCGCTCCCTTCACATGACCGGGGTGTGAGGCGGGCTCCCCTTCACATGAACCGGGGTGTGAGGGTCAGGCACCCTTAAATTCCATGAAACAGGTTGTGAGGGCAGGGCACCCCTACAGTCCTATGATCCGGGGTGTGAGGGCCAGGCACCCCTTCACATGACTGGGAGATGAGGCCGGGCACCCCTTCAGCACCATGACTCAGGGTGTGAGGGCCGGGCACCCCATCAGTGACATGAACCGGGGTGAGAGGGCTGGGCACCCCTTAAGTGCCATGAAACGGGTTGTGAGTGCGGGCACCCATACAGTGCTTTGAACGAGGTTGTGAGGGCCAGGCAGCCCTTCACATGACCCGGGGTGTCAGTCGGGCACCCCTCCAGCACCATGACCCTGGGTGTGAGGGCCGGGCACCCTTTCAGTGCCATGAAACAGGGTGTGAGGCAGGCACCCCTACAGTGCTAAAGCAGGGTGTGAGGCCAGGCACCCGTTCACATGACGTGGTGTGGTGGGGCACCCCTTCAGTGCCATGAATCGGGGGTGTGAGGGCTGGTGCACCCCTTCAGCACCATGACCCGGTGTGTTGGGGCTTCGGTCGATTTCAGTGCCATGAATCGGGGTGTGAGGGCCTGGCTCGATTTCAGTGCCATAAATCGGGGTGTAAAGGCCGGGCACTCCATCAGCACCATGACCCGGGGTGTGAGGGCCGGGCACCCCTCCAGCACCATGGCCCGGGGTGTGAGGGCGGACACCCTTCAGTGACAAGACCCTGGCTGTGACGAACGGGCAGACCTTCAGTGACATAACCTGGGGTGTGAGGCCGGGCACCCTCCAGCACCATGCCCCAGGGGTGAGGGCGGGCACCCCTTCAGTGCCATGAACCTGGGTGTGAGGCCGGGCACCCCTTAATGCCATGAAGCAGGGTGTGAGTGCCGGACACCCCTTCAGCACCATGGCCGGGCTGTGAGGGCGGACACCTTCAGTGACATGACCCGGTGTGACTGTCAGGAACCCTTCAGTGGCAGGGTGTGAGGGCCGGTCACCCCTTCAGTGCCATGGAACTGGGTGTGAGGGCCGGTCACTCTTTCAGTGACATGACCCGGGATTTGGAGGCAGGGCACCCTTCAGCACCATGACTCGAGGTGTGAGGGGCGGGTACCCCATCAGTGCCTGAACCGGTTTGTGAGGGCCCGGCACCCCATCAGTGACATGACCTGCGCTGTGACAACGGGCAGACCTTCAGTGATATAACCCGGGGTGTGAGGGCCAGGCACGCCTCCATACTATGCCCCGGGGTGTGAGGGCCGGGCACCCGTACAGTGCACCAAACAGGGTGTGAGGGCCCGGCACCCTTTCACATGACGCGGTGTGATGGTGGGCACCTTCAGTGCCATGAATCAGGTGTGAGGGCCGGGCACCCCTTCAGCACCATGACCCGGGGTTTTGGGGGCTTGGCGATTTCCAGTGCCATGAATCGCGGTGTGAGGGCCGGGCACCCCTTCAGTGCCATGACCCGGGGTGTGAGGCCTGGGCACCCTTTCAGTGACATGATCCGGGGTGTGAGGGCCGGGCACCCTTTCAGTGTCATGACCCGGGGTGTGAGGGCCAGGCACCCCTTCATATGACCCGGGGTGTGAGGCCGGGCACCCCTTCAACACCATGACTCGGGTGTGAAGGCGGCACCATCAGTGCCATGACCCGGGGTGTAAGCCGGCCTCCCCTCAGTGCCATGACCCGGGTGTGAGGCGGAGCACGCTTTCAATGACATGACCCGAGGTGTGAGGCCGGGCACCCTTTCAGTGTCATGAAGCGGGGTGTGAGGCCGAGGCACTCCTAAGTGCCATGAAACAGGGTGTGAGTGCCGGGCACCCATACAGTGCCTTGAACAGGGTGTGAGGGCCGGGCACCCCATCAGTGCCATGAACCGGGGTGTGAGGGCCGGGCACCCCTTCAGTGCCATGAAACGGGCTGTGAGGGGCACCCATACAGCGTTATGAACCGGGGTGTGAGGCCGGGCA
>NW_024743809.1:12500-30000 GCF_018991925.1 Homarus americanus | reverse complement strand
GCAGTGGACACACAGGGTGCAGTACACACACAGGGGTGCAGTGGACACACTGGGTGCAGCACACACACAGGGTGCAGTGGACACAGGGTGCAGTACACACACAGGTGCAGTACACACACAGGGGTACAGTACACACACAGGGTGCAGTTACACACAGGGTGCAGTACACACACGGGTGCAGTACACACAGAGTACAGTGGACACAGAGGTGCAGTTACAGATAAGAGAATAGGAAGGAGGAGTTGGAGAAGGAGGTACAGAAGAAGGGGAGGAGGAAGAGAGGAAGAAGACAAGGAAGAGGAGGAGAAAGAATGATAGAAGGAAGGAAGGGGTGGAGAAGGAGAAAGAGGAGGGAGAGAAAAGAGGAAGAGGAGAAAGGAGGAGAGGAGGAGGAGGGGGGAGGAGGAGGGGAGGAGGAGGAAGATTACACCAAAAGAACACGTTTTAATCAACACCAGGTAAGACAGGTTTGTGAGGCGGGTTCAAACTTTCTCAAAATCTTAGTTCAGATGATGTAGTGGTTTGGTAGGTGTTGGTGTAGGACTGACTGTACGTGTGAGGGGTATGTACACACTGACTGTCTGTATACATGTGAATATGTCTCTCTCAGGTGTTCCATACACTTTTTGGCCTCCAGGTCTTATAGTGCCACCCTAACATGACCTGGCAGCACTCTCCCTCCCTGACACCTCCCTTCCTCCTGCTTTCCCTCCTCCCCTATCCTCAGCACCCTCCTTCCTCCTGACACCTCCCTCTCCCCTCTCCCTCCCCCAACCCTCCCTCCTGACACCTCCCTCCTCCTGACACCCTCCCTGCACCTCCCCTTCCCTCACACATTCTCACACCTTTTCCCCTCACATCTGTCCTCCCTCATATCTCAAACCTCCTTCCCACCTCTCCCTTCACCTCATCCCCTTACACCTGACCTCCTTTACTGTTGTCATTACCTCTCGAACAACTTTTTCCCAGCTACCTCACCCTCACCCTCACCTACCCTCATCTCCTCACCCTCTCACCATCCTGCGGTTAGTGTGGGCTACCGCCCTCCTCCGCCTCCCCACCCTACCTTCCCCCGGGGTGAGGTGATGGGGAGGGGGGAGTAGGATGAGGATGAGGGATGGTTTAGATATTAGGGAGGACAGATGTGAGAGGAGAAGGTGTGTGATGGAAGAGAGACGTGGGGAGGTGAGGGGAAGGAGGGAGGGTGCTAGGCAGAGGAGGTGCTGGGGAGGAGGGTGTGGGGGGGGGAGGAGGAGAGTGTTAGGGGGGGGAGGGGGAGGGGGTGCTAGGGGAGGGTGCTAGGAGGGAGGAGGGAGGTGTTGGGGGGGGGGGGTGTGGGGGGGGTGTGGGGGGGGTGTGGGGGGGGGGGGGGGGTGGGGGGGGGGAGGAGAGTGCTAGGAGGAGGAAGCTAGACCACAGAGGGTAAACAATTGGGACGTCCTCAAACACCTGCTCTGCCCACGTCCTGTAGAGGAAAGGGTGAGGAGGGGGGAGAAAAGGAGGTTGGTAAGGTCAAATGGGGCCCAAATCGAGGTCAAATGTTAATAACAAACCAAACAACCACAAACCACAACACCTCACTGGCAACCAAACATAACCAATTTAGAGTGAGACAATAAACACCAAACAAAATTAAACAAACTCACAGGTGGAAAAAAAAACAATAAAACTGAGACTCCAACAAAAATCCTACGTGAGGAACAGCCAGAGGCGATCCAGCACAGTGTGTATTGACTCAACACCACTGAAGAACGTTTGGATCAGGAGTGAGAGCCTCTCGATCACTCGTTGTGGGGGGACCTATTGTAGTGTGTTGTAGGTTGTGTTGTAGGTTTGTTGTGTTGTGGGTGTTGTGTGTGTGTACCTCTGTTGTGTGCAGAGAGATGTATCACACGCATTATACACACATGCACAACACACGCCAGGCAAACATGAACTCAAGCAACACCACACACAAATGTACACACACACACACACACACACACACAAACATACAGTGATAGGAAGAGACAGAAGAAAATAAATAGATAAACAGAGAGTCACCCTGGGATCTACCATAAGGGGAAAGTGATCACCTAATAACAAGGGGATATAAGACTACATAGAGAAAAAGTGAAGTAGGGGAGAAGTAGAGGTGTGTAACAGGAGTGGTCATTATCTGTAAGCTTAAGTGTAATGATATGTAGATGAACCTGTAATTACCTCCAGGCTACTAATGAGGGATAGTGACCCGGGAGGGAGAGGAGGAGATGGGGAGGTTAGGAGAGAGAGGGAGAAGCATAGGTAAGGAGACAAGTCAACTGGGGGAGAAACGAGGGTGTGGGATGATGTTGAGGGAGAAGGGAAGGAAGGAAGGAAGGAAGGAAGGAGGAAAGAGGTGAGGAGGGAGGAGGGGGGAAGAAGGAAGGAGGATATGGGTGACATGAGAGGGATGAGGGGAGGGATGAGGGGAGGTCTACCAGCAGATGGGGGAGGAGGAATGTTAGATGGAAGGAAGGGAAGGGTGAGGGGAAGTGAGTGATGAGGGGAAGTGGTGAGGGAGGACCTGCCAGAAGTGAGTGAAGGGGTGAGGGGTGAGGGTGAGGTGGGGGTGAGGGGGGGTGAGGGGGAAGGGGTGAGGTGATGGGTGAGGGGGAGAAGTGGGGGACAATTTATCATGATTAAGTGCGTCCGCTGGGGAAGGTGAGTGAAAGATGAATAGAGAAGGAGCAGTACGTGGAAGAGAGAGCAGTGTTTATACTCTCAACTGTGACATCATGGGACAGTTGTTGTGGTAGTATAGTGTGGTAGTGTTGTGGTGTTAGAAAAGATGGTGACAGGAATTAGTAGTAGTAATGGTGGTAGTGGTGATAGTGGTGGTAGTAGTGTGTGAGGTGGTGGTGGTGGTGACAGTGGTGATATCAATTTAGAAGTGCGTGTGGTGAGTGAGGTGTTGGGTGGTGTGGTGGTGAGTGTGGTGGTGGTGAGTGTGTGGTGGTGTGTGTGGTGGTGAGTGTGGTGAGTGTGTGGTGGTGAGTGGTGAGTGTAAGTAAAGCTCCCAGCAGGTCAACACAGACACCATGCATCATTATTTAACATGGGTGAGAGGGAGGAGAGGAGAGATAGAAAAGAGAGGTCAGAACGTGATAGGATGAGAGGTGGAAAGAGAGGGAGGAGAGAGGGAGGGAGGAAGGGAGTGGGAGAGTGGGAGAGTGAGAGAAATAGAGAAAAGGAGGAGAGGAATGTAAAGGAGGGAGAAAGGGAGAGAGGATAGGTAGGGGGAGGGAGGAGGGGAGAGAAAGGGGGAGAAGGTGGGTGTGAGAGAACAGGTGGTAGGAACGTCAGGTGAGAGGAGTGGTTGGATGGGTTAGGTTGAGTTAGGTTACGTTGGGTTAGAGAACGACCTGAGTAATCTAAATTGAACATGCCTACACCACTACACCACCTGCACCACCACCACCACCACCTACACCACCACCTACACCACCTGCACCACCTACACCACCACCACCACCTACACCCACCTGGTCTCAACACAGGGGCAGTATGGGTGTATGCTATAAGATCCTGCTAAGTGTTTCAATTCTGAGTTGATCCATACTAGCAGCTCCCTCCTCCTCCTTCCTCCTTCTCCTTCCTCCTCCTCCTCTTCCTCGATTCTCTTTCCTTCCTCATTCTCCTTCTACTCTTGCTTCCTCCTCCTCCTCTTCCTATATTTCAGCACTGTAACACACACACACACACACACACACACACACACACACACACACACACACACACACACAGTAACAAAACTCACTAATAAAACACCTGATGACCGACCCACCTGTCTATGTTCCCCTCATACTCTGACCTTTACCTGACCTTTACCTAACCTAGTATGGTGGTGTGGTGTGGTGTGGTGAGTGTGTGTGATGTGGTGTGGTGTGGTGGTGTGTTGTGTGGTGTGGTTGAGGTGTGTGGTGTGTGGTGGTGTGTTGTGGTGTGGTGTGGTGTGGTGAGTGTGTGTGTGAGTGTGTGGTGAGTGTGGTGTGGTGTGGTGGCACGTCTCTATCTATCTATCAATAAACTTAAAATGTCTCTCTCTTCTCTCTCTCTCTCTCTCTCTCTCTCTCACCAAGACATAAATCTCTGGTGATCAGCTGTTCACCAAGTCACATTAAACTCTCCTTTCTGAACGCCAGGCAGGGTTTTTAATCTGCCGGGGAAGAATTACGCGCAATATTTTTAGAACTGCAAGGAGTTTTGATAGTGAACGTGGTGGTGGGGAAGAAGGGAGATGGGAAGGAGAGAGAGAGAGAGAGAGAGAGAGACAATGCCCTACCTATGTAATAATCAAAGCCGTGAGATATTTATCAAGATATAAATGGATTTTCGTCTCAAAGTTTAGCAGGTTTTTGTCTCGTTAAACACTTAAGAAAAATTTCGAAGCAGGTTTTTATTATCTCTTGACCCGAGTCTGTCTTCATGTCTGTCTGTATCTGTGTACGTCTGTGTATGTCTGTGTGTGCGTCTGTACTTGTTTGTGTAAGTGTTTATGTGTGTCTGTATTTATTTGTTTACATCTATATTTGTCCACGTGTGTGTATCAGTCTGTGTGTATGTCTGTATCTATGTCTGTATTTACCCTCATGTGTCTGTGTGTATGTCTGTTCTATGTCTGTATTTACCTCATGTGTGTCTGTGTGTATGTCTGTATCTATGTCTGTATTTACCCTCATGTGTCTGTGTGTATGTCTGTATCATGTCTGTTTCCTCATGTGTGTGTATCAGTCTGTGTGTATGTCTGTATCTATGTTGTATTTACCCTCATGTGTGTCTGTGTGTATGTCTGTATCTGTCTGTATTTACCCTCATGTGTGTCTGTTATCACCAGTGGCCTCAGCTGATGGTGGCACTAGAGGACCATCGCAGAGGTGTCACGTTACCTCCTGCAATATCCTGCTGGAGGAGGAGGTGGTGTCAGGCTCATCCTTGGGGCCGATATTCTCTGGCTCATCCTTGGGGCCCGTACTCTCCTGCTATCCTAGGGCGATACTCTCCTGCTCATCCTGGGGCCGTGTCCTGCTATCTGGGGCCTCTCTCCTCTCTCCTGGGGCGATTCTTATCGGGGCGATCTCTCCTGCTCATCCTAGGGCCGATACTCTCCTGCTCATCCTAGGGGCCCGATACTCTCCTGCTTCTAGGGCGTTCTCCTGCTCATCTGCGATACTCTCCTGCTCATCTAGGGGCCCGATACTCTCCCTGCTCATCCTAGGGGCGATACTCTCCTGTCCTCATCAGGCCTGGGGGAGGGAGAGAGAGAGAGAGAGGCCTCTGACACTCGCCTGTCGTCTGGTGATGAGTGTTGCTACCATCACCAGAGACAGCTCCCCTCTTCCTACTAACACTCGCCTCTAACACCACAGACTCCCAGCTACCTGTGGTATAGCACCTTCTTCGCCTCAACAGCTAGGGACAACCTATGGCTAGGATTTCCACAAATCAATAGTCATTAATGAATAAAGCAGTCCCCCTTCCCCCTCGATCAATACCCACTTACGACCCGGGCAAAACAACACTAATACTATTCACATCATTATTATTTTTTACGTAAATAATGAATGGATATTATCGTTGTTCCTCATTTATTAGTCTTTATTGACGTTATTATCACTTATTTCCGGGTTAGAGATATAGGAGAATAGAGAGAGACATATGGGTAGCCCGCCTCGTCTCACGCCATCAGAAAACGATCATCAACTCGAAAACCTTATTCAAGATATCGGTTTTACATTGCTAGAACGAATGTGGTAGTTAAGGTCATATAACTTACCATAGAGGAGAGGAAATACTGAGAGGTGGAGAGGCGGTGGTAGAGGGGGTGAGAGAACAAGGTAAAGGATTTCATTACATCGGGCAGAAGTAGAGTAAAGGGGGTAACTCTTGTAGATATTGTGTTTACCTTCCGTGTTGACTGTGTTTTATTGAGGCCGTGTGTACGTCTTGAAGGAAGGGAAGGAAGGAAGGAATGAGATGGGATGGTTGTGTTGTGTGTGTGTGTGTGTGTGTGTGTGTGTGTGTGTGTGTGTGTGTGTGTGTGTGTGTGATCGTATAGCCACACATTACCACCTGTTGTCTCTTTTCTAATGGTTCTTGGTTGAGTGCTAAGGGTCTGGTAGTGGTTAGGGGAAGGAGGAGGGGGTAGGGAGGGAGGGGGAGGGAGGGGGGGAAAGAGTAATATTCCACGGAAGGACTAAAGAAGTGAGAGAAACGTAAAGATATACGTTACTCCTCTCCTACTCCTCTTTACTCTTCCTCCTCTTTACTCTTCCTCCTCCTCTTACTCTCCTCAGGTTAAACCAGAAACCTAGCGTGTGGCAGCAGTAGCAAGGGACCCCTCCTTCCTCCTCTCCCCACCCACTCACAACCTCTCCTCCTCCTCCTCCTCCACCCCTCCTCTCAACTCATCTCCCCACCCTCCTCCTCCTCCTCATGTCCCCTCTTACCGTGTCTACATTTCCCCTCCTCTCACCTCTCCCTTCCAACACCTTCCCTTTCCCGACCGAGGGAGGGAGGGGTGTGTTGTCTTGTTCTTGTGTTATCTAAATCTATCTGGGTGGTTGAGTACATTCTGCTCTGATGAACGATAATATACGACCTAATGGTGAGTCCTGATGAGTCCTAGTGAGTCCTAGTGAGTCCTGATGAGTTCTAGTGAGTCCTAGTGGGTCCTGGTGAGTCCTGATGAGTTCTAGTGGGTCCTAGTGGGTCCTAGTGAGTCCTGATGAGTCCTGATGGAGTCCTAGTGAGTCCTAGTGAGTCCTGATGAGTCTAGTGAGTCCTAGTGGGTCCTGATGAGTTCTGGTGAGTCTGATGGAGTCCTAGTGAGTTCTGGTGAGTCCTAGTGGGTTCTGATGAGTTTGTTGAGTCCTGATGAGTCCTGAGAGGTCCTGGTGAATCCTTGTGATTCCTAGTAAGCCTCGCACAGGTTGGACCCAAAAGGTAAATTACTGTAATAGGAAGTGTACCCGTGTCAGGTTAAAGGCTCGTGTTAAAAGGCTCAGTGTTAAAGGCTCGGTGTTAAAGGCTCAGTGTTAAAGGCTCAGTGTTAAAAGGCTCCTGTGTTAAAAGGCTCAGTGTTAAAGGCTCCTATGTTAAAGGCTCAGTGTTAAGGCTCAGTGTTAAAGGCTCATTTAAAAGGCTCCTGTGTTAAGAGCTCAGTGTTAAAAGGCTCCGTGTTAAAGCTCAGTGTTAAAGCTCAGTGTTAAAAACAGTGTTAAAAAGCTCCTGTGTTAAAGAGCTCAGTATTAAAACTCTATGTTAAAGCTCGGTATTAAAAGCTCAGTGTTAAAAAGCTCAGTGTTAAAACTCTGTGTTAAAAACTCAGTATTAAAAACTCCTATGTTAAAACTCAGTATTAAAAAGCTCAGTGTTAAAAGCTCAGTGTTAAAGGCTCGGTAAAAACTCATGTTAAAGCTCAGTATTAAAGCTCAGTGTTAAAGCTCCTGTGTTAAAGCTCGGTATTAAAAACTCGTGTTAAGAGCTCAGTGTTAAAAAGCTCTGTGTTAAAGAGCTCAGTATTTAAAACTCAGTGTTAAAAGCTCAGTGTTAAAAAGCTCAGTGTTAAAGGCTCAGTGTTAAAAGCTCAGTGTTAAAAGGCTCGGTTAAAGCTCTGTGTTAAAGAAGCTCAGTGTTAAAACTCAGTGTTAAAAACTCAGTATTAAAACTCCGTATTAAAGCTCGGTATTAAAAACTCGGTAGTAAAAGCTCCTATGTTAAAACTCAGTAAAAAACTCCTGTATTAAAAGCTCAGTATTAAAACCTAATAAAACTCAGTGTTAAAACTCCAGTGTTAAAACTCAGTATTAAAAACTCTATATTTAAAACTCAGTATTAAAACTCCTGTGTTAAAACTCAGTATTAAAAACTCCAGTATTAAAAGCTCAGTGTTAAAAACTCAATGTTAAAAACTCGTATGTTAAAAGCTCAGTATTAAAACTCAGTATTAAAGCTCCCTATTTAAAAACTCAGTGTTAAAACTCAGTATTAAAAGCTCAGTATTAAAAACTCTGTGTTAAAAGCTCGTGTTAAAACTCGATAAAGCTCAGTATTAAAGCTCAGTGTTAAAAACTCCAGTGTTAAAACTCGATGTTAAAACTCAGTATTAAAGCTCAGTATTAAAGCTCAGTGTTAAAAGCTCTAGGTTAAAGCTCAGTGTTAAAACTCAGTGTTAAAAGCTCAGTATTAAAAGCTCGGTGTTAAAACTCGGTGTTAAAACTCTGATGTTAAAAACTCAGTGTTAAACTCGAGAGTTAAAACTCCTGTATTAAAGGCTCTAGTGTTAAAAGCTCGGAGTTAAAAAGCTCGGTGTTAAAGCTCCGTGTTAAAAGGCTCTGTGTTAAAAGCTCAGGTTAAAAGGCTCAGTGTTAAAAGCTCTATGTTAAACTCAGGGTTAAAAGCTCAGGTGTTAAAAGCTCAGTGTTAAAGAGCTCCTGTGTTAAAAGCTCAGTTAAAGCTCGTGTTAAAAACTCGGTATTAAAACTCGAGTATTAAAGGCTCAGTGTTAAAGGCTCTGTATTAAAAATCAGTGTTAAAAACTCCGTATTAAAAAGCTCAGTGTTAAAGCTCTGTGTTAAAGAAGCTCGGTAATTAAAAACTCAGTGTTAAAAAGCTCGTGTTAAAAGCTCGTGTTAAAGAGCTCAGTGTTAAAAGCTCAGTGTTAAAGCTCAGTGTTAAAGCTCCTGTGTTAAAGCTCGGTGTTAAAACTCGGTATTAAAACTCTGTGTTAAAAGCCAGTGTTAAAGGCTCAGTGTTAAAGGCTCAGTGTTAAAAACAGTGTTAAAGCTCTGTGTTAAAAAGCTCGGTGTTAAAACTCAGTATTAAAAACTCTATATAAAACTGTTAAAGCTCGGTATTAAAGCTCAGTATTTAAAAGCTCAGTATTAAAACTCAGTATTAAAAACTCCGTGTTAAAAACTCTATTAAAAACTCAGTATTAAAGCTCAGTATTAAACTCAGTGTTAAAACTCAGTATTAAAAACTCAGAGTATTAAAAACTCGTATTAAAAGCTCAGTATTTAAAAAGAAAGCTCAGTATTAAAAACTCAGTGTTAAAAGCTCAGTGTTAAAGCTCAGTATTAAAAACTCAGTATTAAAACTCGGTATTAAAAGCTCCAGTGTTAAAACTCAGTGTTAAAACTCAGTATTAAAGCTCCTGTATTAAAGCTCGTATTAAAAACTCAGTGTTAAAAACTCAGTGTTAAAAGCTCATTAAAAGCTCGTGTTAAAAGCTCAGTGTTAAAAGCTCGTGTTAAAACTCGGGAGTTAAAACTCCTGTGTTAAAACTCAGTGTTAAAAAGCTCGAGGTTAAAGAGCTCAGTGTTAAAAGGCTCCTGTGTTAAAGGCTCTGTGTTAAAACTCAGTGTTAAAGGCTCAGTATTAAAAGCTCTATTGTTAAAGCTCAGGTTAAAGCTCAGTGTTAAAAGCTCAGTATTAAAAGCTCTGTGTTAAAAAGCTCAGGTTAAAGGCTCAGTGTTAAAAGCTCAGTATTAAAAGCTCAGTATTAAAGCTCAGTATTAAAAGGCTCAGTATTAAAACTCGTGTTAAAAGCTCTGTATTAAAACTCGTTTAAAGTTTAAAGCTCAGTGTTAAAGCTCTGTTAAAAGCTCAGTGTTAAAACTCAGTGTTAAAGGCTCAGTGTTAAAGAGCTCAGTGTTAAAAACTCAGTGTTAAAACTCCTGTGTTAAACTCAGTGTTAAAAGCTCAGTGTTAAAGCTCAGTGTTAAAAGCTCAGTATTAAAAAGCTTCAGTGTTAAACTCAGTGTTAAAGCTCTGTGTTAAAAAGACTGCCTAGTATTAAAGACTCAGTGTTAAAAGCTCAGTGTTAAAACTCAGTGTTAAAAACTCGGTGTTAAAAACAGTGTTAAAGCTCAGTGTTAAAAACTCCTGTGTTAAAAACTCTGTGTTAAAAACTCTGTTAGCAAGCTCGGTGTTAAAGCTCAGTGTTAAAGCTCAGTATTAAAAAGCTCAGTGTTAAAAAGCTCAGTGTTAAAAACTCAGTGTTAAAGCTCCTGTGTTAAAACTCAGTGTTAAAAGCTCAGTATTAAAAACTCAGTGTTAAAAACTCAGTGTTAAAGCTCAGTGTTAAAACTCAGTGTTAAAAACTCAGTATTAAAAACTCAGTGTTAAAAGCTCTGTGTTAAAAGCTCGGTGTTAAAGCTCAGTGTTAAAAGCTCAGTGTTAAAGCTCTGTGTTAAAAAGCTCAGTATTAAAAGCTCAGTGTTAAAAGCTCCTGTGTTAAAAACTCAGGGTTAAAAAGCTCGAGTTAAAAACTCAGTATTAAAGCTCCTATGTTAAAAGCTCAAGGTTAAAGCTCTGTGTTAAAGCTCAGTGTTAAAACTCCTGTGTTAGAAGCTCGAGTGTTAAAAACTCAGTATTAAAAACTCCTGTGTTAAAACTCAGGTTAAAAGCTCTGTATTCTCGTATTAAAAACTCCTGTGTTAAAAGGCTCAGTGTTAAAGCTCAGTGTTAAAAGCTCAGTGTTAAAGAGCTCGGGGTTAAAGGCTCTGTGTTAAAGGCTCAGGGTTAAAGCCGATGTTAAAAGCTCAGTGTTAAAAACTCAGTATTAAAAACTCAGTGTTAAAGCTCTGTGTTAAAAGGCTCAGTGTTAAAACTCAGTGTTAAAGCTCTGTGTTAAAAGCTCAGTATTAAAGCTCGTGTTAAAAAGGCTCATGTATTAAAAACTCGTGTTAAGAGCTCGTATTAAAGCTCAGTGTTAAAGCTCTGTGTTAAAGCTCAGTGTAAAAGGCTCCTGTGTTAAAGCTCTGTGTTAAAAACAAGTGTTAAAAACTCAGTATTAAAGCTCGTATTAAAAGAGCTCTGTGTTAAAGCTCGGTGTTAAAAAGCTCGTGTTAAAAGCTCTGTGTTAAAACTCAATGTTAAAACTCAGAGTGTTAAAACTCAATGTTAAAAGCTCGGTATTAAAACTCTGTATTAAGCTCTCAGGATTTAAAGCTCAGTGTTAAAGCTCAGTGTTAAAAGCTCGGTGTTAAAGCTCAGTGTTAAAAGCTCGGTATTAAAGAGCTCAGTGTTAAAAACTCAGTATTAAAAGCTCAGTGTTAAAGCTCGATGTTAAAAGCTCAGTGTTAAAGCTCAGTGTTAAAGGCTCGGGTTAAAAGCTCGGTGTTAAAGACTCAGTGTTAAAGACTCAGTGTTAAAGCTCTGTGTTAAAGCTCAGTGTTAAAAGAGCTCGGTGTTAGGCTCGGTGTTAAAACTTTCAGTGTTAAAAGGCTCTGTGTTAAAAGCTCAGTGTTAAAGGCTCAGTGTTAAAAGGCTCTGTGTTAAAGGCTCCTGTGTTAAAACTCCTGTGTTAAAAGGCTCTGTGTTAAAGGCTCGGTGTTAAAGGCTCCTGTGTTAAAAACATTGTTAAAGCTCGTGTTAAAAGCTCCTGTGTTAAAGCTCTGTGTTAAAGCTCCTGTGTTAAAAGCTCCTGTGTTAAAAGCTCCTGTGTTAAAAGCTCAGTGTTAAAAGCTCGGTATTAAAACTCAGTGTTAAAAGCTCCTGTGTTAAAACTCAGTGTTAAAAGCTCCTGTGTTAAAGGCTCGGTGTTAAAAACTCAGTGTTAAAGCTCGGTGTTAAAACTCGGTGTTAAAGGCTCGGTGTTAAAGACTCAGCCATGATAGTATACAATATATCAGGTAAACAACAATGTGTGATATGTCCAGCGTTCAGTGAGGTAACTAATAAATAACCTGTAACTAGCATTGGAGTTTACAGATTCCCCTAAGACCATATCTGCTATTAACTATTGTCACGCTACAAAATTTCCTCACTGTGTAGTCTCTCCTGTCTCTCTCACTATAAGCAGGCACCTCTCTCTCTCTCTCTCTCTTCAGGCTCTTATTACCCCTCCCCCTCAATCCCCCAGCCCCCTGTTGATGAAGTAACACTCACACTGTATGTAAATGAGTTGGACTTAACACCAAGATTACAGGTAAATAGGCTTTCTTAATAGGACTACGACTGAGACCCACTAGGACCTAGGGACACACACACACACACACACACACACACACACACACACACACACACACACACACACACACACACACACAACCTGCTTCCATCCTGTAGGGTGATTACAATACCCTTCCTGACATTTAATATATCCATCACCAGGTGTGTATTAATAGGTTGAGTTAGGTTATTGGGATTAGGTTAGGTTAGGTCAGGCTGAGTTCAGGTCACGTTAGGTTAGGTCAGGTCAGGTTAGGTTAGGACGACATAGGTACAGACTTACAGTACTCGTGGGGGCAACAGAGGAAGTGATGATTTAATTTAGATAGAGAGGGAACTGCTTAACGAGAGGAGATGGAGTAGGCAGTTAATAATGAAGAAGAGCGAGGAACAAGAAAGAGCTGAGAAGAGAGACTTACCACTACCACTATACCATCTTCCTGACAACAACACACTACCACTATCACCACTACCACCACTACCACCTACCACTATCTTCTGACAACAACCACCACTACCACTATCACCACCACTACCACCACCACTACACACACCACAGCAACAACCGCCACTACCACTATGCATACCAACCACTACCACCACTACTACCACTATCAGTCACCACTACTACTACTACCACACAACCACTACCGACCCTACAGCAGGTGCAGGGTGAGGGGAGGGGGGATGGTCAGCTGTGGTAGTCAGATGCTACACAATATAACCTTAATATAACACGCTGTAGTGGCCCTTAGTTCCCTCTTGCTGATGATTTCTCTTTTCTCACACCTGTCCTGGCTAACTGCACCTGTCTCTTACATATCTAGTTCTCTCACACACCTGTTTCTCTCACACCTGTTTCTCTCACCTGTCTCTCCCCCACAACTACCAAGGTACAGGTGTGGGGTAGTGCCCATCTCGCCACAGGTATGTGGGGTTGATGGTGTCTGTGTGTGTGTGTGTGTGTGTGTGTGTGTGTGTGTGTGTGTGTGTGTGTGTGTGTGTGTGTGTGTGTGTGTGTGCACCCAGACTCACACTCACCTCCTGCCCCCCTGTGATCTGAAGAAGACAATGCTAACCTGAACTCGTCTATAAGGCAAAAATCCCAGACAACTTTCAGTGAATTCAAGACTCACGTAGCACTATCATCCTTAGGTCTTCCATAGGGCCTCCAATAGGACCTGACAACCGCCTCTATGACCCTCCTCACCCCCCCACCTCCCAAAACCCCTTATCTTGACCCCATATCGTTCTTTAGGTTGAAAATCCCAATAGTGGAAGTGGACCTCCCATATGACCCCCTGTCCCAATCTCCCACATAGCACTGTCTTGCCCCTGTTGCAGCCAACATAATTGCGTCATTTTACTCCATATTCTCAGATAAAAACAACTTTAGTGTTTTTTTTCTCTAATGTGTTTGTTTGTTTATGTTTTATGTTTTTGTTTTGTGTTTTTTTGTTTTTGAAAATTTTTGGTTGTAGTTTTATATTTGTCTTACACACACACACACTACCACACACACACACACACACACACACACACACACACACGAGAGAGCCTAGTCCAATCATGACCCAGACCTACTTAAAACAACGACCTGTAATAGGATCCTGTAGCGTCCTGTAACGTCCCCATGTGTCCTACTTCTTCCCTCTTGCTCTGTATCTACCTGTACATTACTACTGACCTGTAACGTTAACTCAAGACAAATATGGCGTCCTGTAATTGAGTGTCGTGGTGGTGGTGGTTGGTGGTGGGTGGTGGTTGTTGGTGGTGGTGGTGGTGGGTGGTGGTGGTGGTGATGGATGTAGTTAGTTAGGTAGTAGTAGTAGTAGTAGTAGTAGTAAAGGTCCCTCAGCATTAATATATCTCCTCAGGTTGGATCTCTCTCTCTGCTCAGAAGGTAAGCAATAAGGAGAGAATTTCCTCGTGAGAATTAAGGAGGGTTAGAAAAGTAAATCCCTTTGTGAGAAGTGGGAAATGGGTAGGAGATTATGTGGAGAATTACCTCATTTCCCTCTTGTAATACTGGTAATATGTAGAGACCCTTGTGGCTTTAAAATAACTGCAGTTCTTCTGTGAGTGGATGTCTCTTATCCGATCGTTGTAGTTGTGTAATAGTGGTGGAAGATGAGGTGCTAGTAGTAGTAGTGGTAGTAGTTGTGGTGGTAAGGAGAGTGTTGACGGTGGTGATGGTGGTGGTGTGGTGGTGGAGGTGGTGGTGGATGTACTGGTGGATGGTACTGGTGGTGGTGGTGGTGGAGATGGTGGTGGTGGATGAGGTTGTGGTAGTAATGGTGGTACGTGATTGTGGTTGTAGATCAGGAAGTCAGGTCACGCGCCCACCACCATCATATAGCACTCACGCCCACCATGTAATTTGTGACCTTTCCCTCACCCCGCCCACCACCTATTCTCCTCACTCTCCTCCTAGCCCAACCTCACTACATACCCCTCACTACTAGCCCCTCACCCCTCCCTACCCCTCACCCCCCTCCCTACCCTCACACCCCTCCCTACCCCTCACCTCCCCTCCCTACCCCTCACCCCCCACTGTTATGCTACAAGTAGGGGTTGATAATATATTATCTGGTAGGCCTAGCTGGATATCATCTATTTCGCCTCTGATTGGTTGCTGCCTTCTTCTTCTTCTTCTTTTACTTTTTTTTTCTTCTTCTTCTTCTTCTTTTTCTTCTTCTTCTTCTTCTTCTTCTTCTTCTTCTTCTTCCTCTTCTTCTTCTTCTTCGTTATCTTGTTCTTCTTTCTATTGTTATTAATAAATAATTTTGTTTCCTTGTTCTGTGTCTGTTCTTGTTTAAGTTCTTTGTTCTACTAGCTGATGTTATGTGTGTGTGGTGTGTGTGTGTGTGTGTGTGTGTGTGTGTGTGTGTGTGTGTGTGTGTGTGTGTGTGTGTGTGAATGTGATTTATCTTGGGGTAGGGAAAGTGGACAAGTCGAGGCTCTCCTAGGATTCTCCCATGGGGCCCCGAAGAATGCATTAATAAAGACGGTAACCATAGGTGGAGGTCATCCTGGGGAAAAAACAGACCCGGGACTTGTATATACAGTAAACATCACTGGGCTATTGTGTGTGTGTGTGTGTGTGTGTGTTCTCCATAACGTTACATTTTTTTACGTTATATTTCATTATAACGTGTCACTGGCATTTAATTACGTTGGGTTATAACGTTAACTCTCCATGCCAGAAGGAAATTTCGTTGACGGTATTCGTTTTGTTAGCGTAAAATGATTCGTTACGATAGTGTTATGTGATGAGCCCCTGTGTGTGTGTGTGTGTGTTGATGATGGTATTCGGAGATGGTGATGGTAATGATGGTGGTAGTGGCAGGTGAAGTTGGCAGATGGGTGATAGTGGTGGCAGATGGTGGTGGCAGGTGGTACTAATAACCCTGGACAGCACCATGCCTAGGCCTCCCTCCTTCCCTCACCCTCCTTCCCTCACCCCCCTGGTAATTACTCTTCACAGGACCTCAACCAGACTAATATTTCCTCTAATGTGTGTGAGGAGGAAGAGAGAGGACGGGAGGAAGAGGAGAGAAGAGAAGGAAAAAGACTGGATAAAGGTGGAAAGCATAGAAGAGGAGGAAGAGAGAAGGAAGGAAGAGGAAGGGAAGGAGGAGATAAGGAGAGGGAAGGAGGGAGGTGTTATGAAAGAGGTCGTCAATATGTATTATGCTTGAAGGTGTGGAGGCCAGGCCAGGGTACAGTGAGAGGCCAGGCCAGGGTACAGTGTGAGGCCAGGCCAGGGTACAGTGTGAGGCCAGGGTGCAGTGTGAGCCAGGCCAGGGTACAGTGTGAGGCCAGGCCAGGGTACAGTGTGAGGCCAGGCCAGGGTACAGTGTGAGGCCAGGCCAGGGTACAGTGTGAGGCCAGGCCAGGGTGCAGTGTGAGGCCAGGCCGGGTCAGTGTGAGGCCAGGCCAGGTACAGTGTGAGGCCAGGCCAGGGCACAGTGTGAGGCCAGGCCAGGGTACAGTGTGAGGCCAGGCCAGGGTGCAGTGTGAGGCCAGGCCAGGGTGCAGTGTGAGGCCAGGCCAGGTGCAGTGTGAGGCCAGGCCAGGGTACAGTGTGAGGCCAGGCCAGGGTGCAGTGTGAGGCCTGGCCAGGGTACAGTGTGAGGCCAGGCCAGGGTGCAGTGTGAGGCCAGGCCAGGGGTACAGTGTGAGGCCAGGCCAGGGTACAGTGTGAGGCCAGGCCAGGGTACAGTGTGAGGCCAGGCCAGGGTACAGTGTGAGGCCAGGTGCAGTGTGGGCCAGGGTACAGTGTGGGGCCAGGCCAGGGGTACAGTGTGGGGCCAGGGTCAGTGTGGGGCCAGGCCAGGGGAGTGCAGTGGGGAGCCAGGCCAGGGTACAGTGTGAGGCCAGGCCAGGTGCAGTGTGAGCCAGGCCAGGGTACAGTGTGAGGCCAGGCCAGGGTCAGTGTGAGGCCAGGCCAGGGTACAGTGTGAGGCCAGGCAGGGTCAGTGTGTGAGGCCAGGCCAGGGTGCAGTGTGAGGCCAGGCCGGGAGGTGTGAGGCCAGGCCAGGGTACAGTGTGAGGCCAGGCCAGGGCCAGGTGTGGAGCCAGGCCAGGGTACAGTGTGAGGCCAGGCCAGGTGCAGTGTGAGGCCAGGCCAGGGTGCAGTGTGGGGCCAGGGTGCAGTGTGAGGCCAGGCCAGGGTACAGTGTGAGGCCAGGCCAGGGTACAGTGTGAGGCCAGGCCAGGGTACAGTGTGAGGCCAGGCAAGGGTACAGTGTGGTCAGGCCAGGGTGCAGTGTGAGGCCAGGCAGGGGTACAGTGTGAGGCCAGGCCAGGGTCACAGTGTGAGGCCAGGCCAGGGATCAGTGTGAGGCCAGGCAGGGGTGCAGTGTGAGGCCAGGCCAGGGTACAGTGTGAGGCCAGGCCAGCAGGCACACTCCCAACCTCCATCCATCACACAAGGATTCTCGTGTCAGCTACTGTCTGCCACCACCACTACCACCACCTACCACCCTACCACCTCTACAACCACCACTACCACCTACCCACCCCTACCTCCACACCACCTACCACCCCTACCTCCACAACACCTCCACAATCACCCACCACACCTGCCACCTCCCACAACCAGCACCCACCACTACCACCTACCACCTCCACAACCACCACTACACCACCTACTGACCATCATCAGGTGAAATAAGCTGGGGTGTCTAATCTTCACGTGATCAGAGGCTATTTAAAACGTATCCAAATAACTACAATAAGCTTATTACCAAATTAATAAGGAAAATAAGGAGAGTTTACCTAATAAGGACGTATTTTTAGTTTGTGGTTTAAGTAAGGTCATATGGTTAAAGGCGGTCAGAATTCCTGGTTAATAAAGGAAACGTGACCTCTGACCTGACCTGACCCCGCCCACCAATGTTGCCATCATGAAGGGCGGTTATTTTTTTGGTTTACTGTAGGTCTCGTTCTAGGATAGATAGATAGATAGATAGATAGATAGATAGATAGATAGATAGATAGATAAACGGTGAATTGAAAT
>NW_024743809.1:0-7500 GCF_018991925.1 Homarus americanus | reverse complement strand
GTCAGCCCAAGGGTTAGTCATTGAGGGTGAGTGTTGTGTGTCAATCAAGTGTCAGCCACAAGGTGAGTAGAAAATTGTGGTGTGTGTCAGCCCAAGTGTCAGCCACAGGATGGGATGTGTGTCAGCCCTAGTGTCAGCCACAGGTGAGTGTTAGGTGTCAGCTCACTGTCAGCCACAGGGGATGGGGTATTGTGTGTCAGCCCTAGTGTCAGCCAGTAGACATTTTTCAGCAAGGAATGATTGTTAATCCCGGGTATTAGGAAGCTTAAGTACAGAAACGGATTAAAGAAGGTGTGGTGGAAGATAGAGAGAGAGAGAGAGAGATGATGAAAGTCTCTCTCTCTGCACCACAAAAGACCTTCCTGAGATAATATTGTTCTGTCACCTCCTTCCTCCTCCTTCCTCCTTCCTCCTCCTCCTCTTTCTGTCAGCCATTCTTTCAAGATGATTCACTTCTGTGTGTGTGTGAGAGGCGTTTATTAAACAAGTGTAATGTCATAATCTCATGTTATAATCTGTCATGTCATATTTTATCACGTCATATTCTATCATGTTATAAAGTCAACCAACAGTGACGGTCTGACCAGGAGACTTCGAGTAAACAAATAAATAATAACAGAGATAAACAACACAGATGGAGAGATAGCCGGGAGATGGTCAGAGATCCTTGTCTCTGCCCCCATTCTCTCTTCTCTCTGTGCCTCCCTCCCCTACACACACACAATCAGGGCAGCCATCAGTAGCCTAGCCAAACAATAGCCAATTGAATTTAAGGTCTACGAGGTTAGGGGGCTGGGGTATGGGGAGGGGTCAGGCAACATGAGAAAGGTCAAAAGGGAGAGTAACAGAGGGAGGGGAGGGAGGGGATATGATGGTGGTTAATGGGGGAGAGGCCTGCAGGTCAGGTCAGGTCAGGTCATGAAGATGAGGTCAAATAGTTTAAATTGTTGGTGGGGGTCAACTTAGGGGGGGAAAGAGGAGGAGAGAAGGAATAATGAGTAACAGAAGAAGAAGAAGAGATGGAAGAGAGAGGAGAGGAAGGAAGAGAGAGAGAGAGAGAGGGAAAAGGAGGTGAGAGGCGAGACATGTTTTAAACAAGAAATATTGAGACGAGGTGTGTGTGTGTGTATGTGTATGTGTGTGTGTGTGTGTGTACGTAAACTGCGCTTGAAAGTGTTTACAAAACATCCACCAATATGAACTAACCTACACACACACACACACACACACACACGTATAAGGGATGGCGCCTGGGATATACAAGTCCCAAAACACTTTACTAATGTTCGTCTGGGATCCATCCACGCCCTGACCTATATGGCGCCGCCCACACCACGCCCGCACGCCCCCAAGGCATTCACCACGCGAGAGAGATTTAAGAGTAATGATTAGTAGGAACCTTAAGCCAAGTAAACAATGTGTTATTTGCTCGAAACAAGGAGCAAAGGAGTGTTAGTTACAAGACTAGCGAGGTCAACTCTTAAAACTGTATCTTGCGCTAGAGACCACACCTGATAACGCAGTTCAGTTCTGGTCACCATATTATAGAATGGATATAGAATCCTTGGAAAGAATTCAGAGGAGAATGACAAGACTAATCCTGGGTATTAGAACCTTTAGTACAGAGACAGGTCAAACCATCTTAATTTGCACTCCTCGAGAGACGGAGGAGAGGCGATATGATAGAGGTGTAAATGGAAGTCAGGTGCTAAACAAAGGGGATAGTTACAAAGGTACTTCCATTCGATGAGGAGCGAACTCTGTAACAATGGTTTTAAATTAGACAAATTTAGATTTAGGCGAAATAGTAAACATTGGTTTTAACAGAGGGATGAATGGAACAAGGTGCCAAACATCGTCATTAACTCGAATACGCTGAATAGCTTCAAACATAGGTTGATGCTTATATGAGCAATAGGGGTTGGGTGTAAACAGGACTGCCTGCGGCCTGCTGCAGTTTCCATTCTTATGTTCTTATATGCCGATCCAATAGTCACCGCACCTTACTCACTCACCCACCACCACTCACTCACCCACTCACCACTCGCTCTATTCACTCACTCGCCTGCTCGCTCACCACTCACTCACCACTCACCACTCGCTCACTCACCACTCACCACTTCACCCATCATCACTGACTACCTACCCACCACCACCCACCCACTACTAACATAGCTTTATAAACCGACAGACAATCAATCCCTACTGCTATACTCTTCCTTCTTATTATACCCAGCATCGTAACTATCAGAGGGTACAGATCATATCACTGCTTACATCTGTCTGTCTGTCTGTTATTGTATGACCAAACAACAACAGATGGATTCCACTTTATTGATACGTGTGTGTGTGTGTGGAGTGTGTGTGTGGAGTGTGTGTGTGTGTGTGTGTGTGTGTGAGTGTGTGTGTGTGTGTGTGTGTGTGTGTGTGTGTGTGTGTGTGTGTGTGTGTGAGTCCAGTCCATCAGATTGTCCGTGTATGGGTGTGTTGTGTGCGTGAGTGCATTTTTTGCGTGCGTGTGAGCCCCAGACAGAGGAACGCGTGGTCATAATAGAAGAAAACCGGTTGTATTACAGATTTGCCAACCGGTTCTGTAGCTAAACTTCTTGTGTGTGTGTGTGTGTGTGTGTGTGTGTGTAGTACAGTAATTATTACACACTCTGTAACCTGTACCCCTGAGGAATTACAGCGGTACAGTGGAGGTAGATTTACAGGTGGTGCGGATACAGTATACTGCACACACCGAAACACTATTAACACACACACACACACACACACCTAACCTAACCCACAGGTAGAATTAGAGCGTTTAATCACCAGGTATAATAAGCTAGGGTGTTCTACTTCAGGCGAGCCTCAGAAAAACACACCTGATGTAGGAATCTGTGGGTGCAGGAGGGAGTCTCTGTCAGGGGACGAGGGTGTAGGATGACGTATACCTGCAGGACTCTCAATAGATTCCTTACGGCAGTCTGGTGGGGGGGGGGAATCCTCGCCTCACCAGCCTGTAGCATGAGGCTCAAACTCCTGTGTGTGTGTGTGTGTGCATATCGCGAGTAGTAGGTATGGTAGTGGTATGGTGGTAGTGTGGTGTGGCGTTATGGTAGTGGTGTGGTAGGAAGGTAGTGATATTGACCGTCGCCACACACACACACACACACAGCCATGCCTCTCACCACCAAAATATCACAGCTTGTCACGTAAAACAAAATCAAGACCACAGCCAACGCGCCAAACCACCCCACCGCCTTCCAATTTACGGGGCGTCGTTATGGTGTGGTTCTTCTGGTGAGCCTAGTGGTGCACGCGAGGCTCCAGCAACACATACATCTGTCAGCTGAAGCCCCTGTGTGCGCTATAATAATGATACAATAAGACTACGACGCCATAATAATGATACAACAATACTTTGATGTCAGATAGAATACCCACAATGACGTCAGTAATAATGTAGTATAATGTCACTATTACAGTCTATTTTCACCATACATCATCACCAGAACGCATTACACCATACAATCAACACCACAAATAACAACACTCAACCACCACACTACACCACACCACCACACCTGATAAAAGGCCATGTGCCACCATGTGGGCCAATAAACATCTCTACACACACACACACACACACACACACACACACACACACACACACACATCAATAGCCACAGCCTCATGAATATCGCGGGTGATATTGGAGGGCAGCACTTGAGGGTTAATACACAATCCTACGCCCGTTACTGTATTATTCATATATTGTAAGATATACAATGGCGGGCGGGTTATGTATACTCTATGATGGTAGTGAAGGTATACATAGTAGATGAGGCCATGTATACCTGAGGATGGGGAGATGATACATATGTGAGATCGTGTCTATTTAAAGGGTCGTAGTGAAAGTAAACATCGTCAACAGGTCATGTATACAAGAGTTAAAGGTGTGTACAGTACAGGTAGGAGTCATGGGGACGTGCAGGTAACATATTATACTGAAGGACAGGTATGAATTAATTAGATACACCTGGTAAACGGATTTAATGTCATATTATACCAACATTAACATCTATTACAAACCACACCATAGACATACCACTACCATAAATCCACCATCCTACCACCACTATCCTACACACTACCACAATTTCACCACAGAGGGCAGACCAACACCAATTATATTTGTATAGTTTGAGAGAAGGACCTAGGAATAAGAGGGCGGAGAAGGAAGGAAGGAAGAGGGCGTGGTGGGGGGGAGAGAGAGGAAGGACTGAAGGAGGAGGTCTAGTGCCGACCTTCTCAGATGTTCAGTCAAGAGGTCTTGTCCACTGAGTGCCTCAACACAGGAGTGGTCACATGTATACTGTGTGGCTGAGGTGTGGTGCGGTGTAAGGGTGTGCATAGGGTGTAAAGTGTGTGGATAGGGTGTAAAATGGTGGGCGAGGATGTTAGAGGGTGTCTAGGTGTTAGGGGTGGGGGGGTTAACAGGTGCGGTGGGGTAAAAAGTGTGGGTAGGGTAGGATGTTGGAGATGACACTCAACGTCAACAAGAGTATACACGTCAAGTCACCATGCGTTCTTGACCATAAGCGATGAATCCGGATTTAAATGTCACATAATGAGTTTTCATTGTTGATTTTATATTAATTTTAGCTCAATAATGTAAATAAATGACAATATCTATAAAACGTCAATTTATGCTCTTATTTTGAAGAAGATAACTTTTAGTAATTCAAGAAATGCTATAAGTATTTTGATTTATCCGTTTTTGACTGGTGAGACACGTTTTTCTAGTTACAGCCAATTAAAATTCCTGAGCAAGTCGTTCCAAGTTTCTCAAATTCTCGTAAGTTGATTATTATTTCGGTAAGTGAAGACGGAAGAATCATTTAAGGGGTTAATTTTGTCTATGTGTGGGGTGAGGAGGAGGGGATGGGGTGAAGGTGAGGTGGTGGTGAGGGGAGGATGAGGAGGAGGAAAGAGGTGTTGAAATGGGGAGAAGGGGTGTGGGAATGGGGGAGAGGAGAGAGGGGGGGAAGGAGGAAAAGAGAATGGGGGGGTGACGGGGTGGAAAGAGTAGGTGGGAGGGGAGGAAAGGCCAGCAGCATGCAAGTAACCATCCAGAGGTAAACTAATGCGCACTGTCATTCCTGCCTTTGTTTCAATCTAACCCCTACAATCAGTTTGTCTTATATCATTACAATTCACTACACTGCCGCTACAACACCACCACTGACACCAATTCCATAAACACCACTGGCCATTCTCACTACAACACCAAATACCTACCAACGTCAGGACATCCGTGGTAGGATTGTACTGTTTATCATTTGTTTGTGATACCTGTATGATCTGTGTATGTTGCGGTGTAACTAGTGTGTATGTATGTATGTATGTATGTGTGTATGTATGTAGGTGATCTCTAGTAGGTACAGGTACCAAAGATGTTCAGTATTTACATCAAATACTGAGGAGGGTGGAGGTGTAGAACAGTATTTCACACACTCACCCTAGCTCTGCAGAGAACAAGGCCATATAAAACAGCAATTGAAGCAGCTACCCAGACCACCAGCAACAGAAACAACAGATATGAGATATACCGTTCAACAGTAAGCAAATGAACTCAAGGTGAAGTTTTGGGTCGGGGAAACAGACGCCTCCTGGGCAAGAAAGCTGGAAGGAGAACCCTCACGACACAACAACACATTAATCCTGTATTTTCTCGCCCTGCAATTGCGGCCCTGGGTGTAAACTGACGACTTTGGCCGGCTGCTGGCCATTACGGGGGAAGAGAGGTGGTTTAGCATTGTAAAATTAGGCAACAAATCAGTGTGGGGGAGGGGGGGAGGTGTTGGGAGGTTGAGTGAAAATGTGTGTGTGGGGTGGAGTATGTGTGGGTGTGGGGAAATGTTGTGTGAATATAAGAGTGAGGAATGCGAGGCGGAAGTATGTGTGTGTGTGTGTGTGTGTGTACTTATACTTTGGTAGTAGGGAGTGAGGGCGGTTGGTGATCAATAACACAAGCAAGACTCCGTCGCTCAATACCTGGTTTCAGGGTCACCTCCACCTGCCTCACTGCCGCCACATTCCTGCTGTTGCTCCTTCTTTTCATTCTTCACGCTGGTAGAATATGACCTGACTTAACATGAGTCTTTTGTTGCAGGTCAATGGGAGGCTCCTGGTGAATGAGACGAGGCTGGTGATTGGCCTGTCCAGCAGCTGCGCCTGTGCCTGGCTGGGCCGAGAGGGCGTCGGCTCCACACACTGTCCCGGTTGTGCCTCACACACACACAAGACACAAGCTTTCTCCTCCCCTGCAGGGTTGGTCAGGAGGTGCTCACTGTTTCTCCGAGCCGAGGTCACGTGGAGAGGCAAATAAGTGACCATCATTGTGGTGTGGTAAATATGAGTGAAAATTACCGCACCCAGTCCCCGGTTCTAAGGCTCACGGGACGCACGCTCAGTTAGTGTAAACCTGGCCTCGAGCGGACGATCGATGATGGTCCGTGGGCGACTTGTTTGTTTGAATAATGGATGCAAACCGTGGCTGGGTGGAGCAGGTGCTGGGGGTGGTAGGAGGCGAACTGGTGAGGCCAGTAGAGACCCGCGGCGCCCCTCAGCACCATAATGCAACTCGGCATGGTTATCATCTTTATCCTCCTGGTGGCCATACTGGCGGGCGCATGGAGGGCGAGACGGGCTGAGTCTCGCTGAGGAAATAACCATACCTATGTGTCGCGGCATTGGCTGGCTAACAACACGTCCATGCCTAACCAGTTCAACCACGACAGCCAGGACGAGTGGGGCTGGAGGTGAACCAGTTCTGGCTGCTGTGGGGATTTGTGTTCCCAGGACCTCGTTCCTATGCTCCGTCTATGCTCCCATTTGTATTGATATGATGATAACCTCCCGGCCTGCAGGAGCGTGTGTGTGTGAAAGGTGTTAGGGCGGGCTGCGCCATCATGGGAGCAGTATGTTTGGCTGGCCAGAAAGGATGACTGTCTGGTGCCAGAGTATGGAGACTGCACCCCTGTAGGACAAGTATGGTTAGAGTCAGAGAAGAAGACCACTACATCTACACTCTCTGGGCAGTAGTGTCGGCAAGAACAAACTGAAATATTGTACCTGGACAACAAGGCCGGACGTGTCATTGCTCGTGTAAGATCCGTGGTGAAGCTGGAAGTATCTACAGGCAGGTCGGCAAGAACCAATGAGTCATTTGCTGTGGGAGGCGTTCAGACTGTGTACTGTCGTGTGGTGTTTATTTTAGTCGTAGAGAAATTTCGCATATCTGATCGCTACTGGGCATCCTGTGGTGTGTCGAATTTAACAACCATCAACACGTTCTAATCGGCTTGGACCGATTCAGTCCTGGAGCGTCCCCATTATCTTTCCTAGTGGTTGTTACATTTCATGGTGTCCAGAATACATCATCTGTCTGGTGGCTGGTCACTCGGAGGTGGTGTGACAGCAATACGTAACTGAACGAAGCATACTGAT
>NW_024743808.1:0-29231 GCF_018991925.1 Homarus americanus | reverse complement strand
CTTGTGTTTAAGTAAGGTGTAATTGGTTTGTGGTAGTGTTGGGGTAAGTGTTTTGGTTGAGGTAGTGTTTAGCAAGTGTGGAATTTGTGGTAGTGTTGGGGTAAGTGTGGTGGTGTTGAAGGTAAGTGTGGTGGTTGTGGTAGTGTTTGGTAAGTGTGGTGGTTGTGGTAGTGTTTAGTAAATGTGGTGGTTGTGGTAGTGTTTAGTAAGTGTGGTGGTTGTGGTAGTGTTGGGGAGTAAGTGTTTGGTTAGGTAGTGTTTAGTAAGTGTGGTGGTTGTGGTGGTGTTGGGAGTAAGTGTTTTGGTTGGTAGTGTTTAGTAAGTGTGGTGTTTGTGGTAGTGTTGGGGTAAGTGTGGTGGTTGTGGTAGTGTTGGTAAGTGTGGTGGTTGTGGTAGTGTTTGGTAAGTGTGGTGGTTGTGGTAGTGTTTTAGTAGAATGTGGTGGTTGTGGTAGTGTTGGGGTAAGTGTTTTGGTTGTAGTGTTTAGTAAGTGTGGTGGTTGTGGTAGTGTTGGGGTAAGTGTGGTGGTTGTGGTAGTGTTGAGTGAGAATTAATGGTGGTTGTGGTAGTGTTTGGTAAGTGTAGTTGGTTGTGGTAGTTTATGGTAAGTGTGTTGGTTGTGGTAGTGTTTGGTAAGTGTGGTGGTTGAGTAGTGTTTAGTAAGTGTAGTTTGTTGTTGTAGTGTTGGGGTAAGTGTGGTGGATGTGGTAGTGTTTAGTAAAGTGTGGTGGTTGTGGTAGTGTTGGGGTAAGTGTGGTGGTTGAGGTAGTGTTTAGTAAGTGTGGTGGTTGTGGTAGTGTTGAGTAAGGTTGGTGGTTGTGGTAGTGTTTAGTAAGTGTAGTGGTTGTTGTAGTGTTAAAATTAGTGTGGTGGTTGTTGTAGTGTTTTGGTAAGTGTGGTGGTTGTGGTAGTGTTTGGTAGAGTGTGGTGGTTGTGGTAGTGTTTAGTAAGTGTGGTGGTTGTGGTAGTGTTGGGTGTAAGATGTGGTGGTTGTGGTAGTGTTTGAGTAAGATGTGGTGGTTGTGGTAGTGTTTAGTAAGTGTGGTGGTTGTGGTAGTGTTGGGTGAAGTGTGGTGGTTGTGGTAGTGTTTAGAAGTGTGGTGGTTGTGGTAGTGTTGGGGTAAGTGTGGTGGTTCTGATAGTGTTTAGTAAGTGTAGTGGTTGTGGTAGTGTTTAGTAAAGTGTGGTGGTTGTGGTAGTGTTGGGGTAAGTGTGGTGGTTGTGGTGAGTGTTTTAGTAGTGTGATGGTTGTGGTGGTGTTTTAGTAAGTGTGGTGGTTGCGTAGTGTTTAGTAAGTGTGGTGGTGTTTTGGTAGTGTTGGGATAAATGTGTGGTGGTTGTGGTAGTGTTTAGTAAGTGATGGTGGTTGTGGTAGTGTTGAGAGTAAGTGTGGTGGTTGTAGTGTGTTTGGTAAGTGGTGGTTGTGGTAGTGTTTAGTAAAGTGTGGTGGTTGTGGTAGTGTTGGAATAAGTGTGGTGGTTTGTCATAGTGTTTGGTAAGTGTGGTGGTTGTGGTAGTGTTTAGTAAGTGTGGTTGTTGTGGTAGTGTTTGTAAGTGTAGATTGCTTATGGTAGTATTTAGTATGTGTGGTGGTTGTGGTAGTGTTTGTAAGTGTGGTGGTTGTGGTAGTGTTTTTGTAAGTGTGGTGGTTGTGTGGTAGTGTTGAGGAGTAAGTGTGGTGGTTGAGGTGAGTGTTTAGTAAGTGTGGTGGTTGTAGTGTTTGGTAAGTGTGGTGGTTGATTAGTGTTTTGTAAGTGTGGTGGTTGTGGTAGTGTTGGGGTGAAGTGTGGTGGTTAAGGTAGTGTTGGTAACTGTTTGTGGTTGTGGTAGTGTTGGGGTAAGTGTGTTGGTTGTGGTAGTGTTTAGTAGTGTAATTGGTTGTGGTAGTGTTTAGTAGGTGTGGTGGTTGTGGTAGTGTTTAGTAAGTGTGGTGGTTGTGGTAGTGTTTAGTAAGTGTTGAGTGGTTGTGGTAGTATTTAGTAGAATGTGGTGGTTGTGGTAGTGTTGGGGAATGTGTGGTGGAGGGGAGTGTTTAGAAAGTGTGCTGGTTGTGGTAGTGTCTCATAAGTGTGGTGGTCGTAGTAGTTTTAGAATTAAAAGTGTGGTGTGGTAGTGTTAGCAAGTGTGGTGGTTGTGGTAGTGTTTGGTAGAATTTAATTGGTTGAGGTAGTGTTGGGGAGTAGAGTGTTTTATGTTGAGGTAGTGTTTAGTAAGTAATGTGGTGGTTTTGGTAGTGTTGGGGTAAGTGTTGTGGTTCGTGGTTTTGAGGTAAGTGTGGTGGTTGTGGTAGTGTTTGGTAAGTGTGGTGGTTGTGGTAGTGTTTGGTAGATGTGTGGTGGTTGTGGTAGTGTTTAGTAAATTAGTTGTTGTGGTAGTGTTTATTAAGTGTGATGGTTGTTGTAGTGTTTAGTAAGTGTGGTGGTTGGTAGTGTTGGGGAGTAAGTGTGGTGGTTCTGATGAGTGTTTAGAAAGTGTAATTGGTTGTGGTAGTATTTAGTAAGTGTGGTGGTTGTGGTAGTGTTGGGATTAAGTGTGGTGTTTGTGGTAGTGTTTAGTAAAGTGTGATGGTTGTGATAGTTTAGTAAGTGTCTTGGCTGCGTAGTGTTTAGTAAGTGTGGTGGTTTTGGTAGTGTTGGGATAAGTGTGGTGGTTGTGGTAGTGTTTAGTAAGAATTGGTGGTTGTGGTAGGGTTGAGTTAGTGTGGTGGTTTTGGTAATGATTAGTAAGTGTGGTGGTTGAAGTAGTGTTTAGTAAATTGTGGTTGTTGTTGTAGTGTTGGGGTAAGTGTGGTGGATGTGGTAGTGTTCAGTAAGTGTGGTGGTTGTGGTTGTGTTGGGGTAGTGTGGTGGATAGGGTGGTGTTTAGTAAGTGTGGTGGTTGTTGTTGTAGTGTTGAGGGTAAAATTTGTGGTGGTGTTTAGTAAGTGTAGTGGTTGTTTGTAGTGTTAAAGGTGTGTGGTGGTTGTTGTAGTGTTTGAGTAAGTGTGGTGGTTGTGGTAGTGTTTGATGAAATTGGTGGTTGTGGTAGTGTTTATTAAGTGTGGTGGTTGTGGTAGTGTTGGGTGTAAGTGTGTTGGTTGTGGTAGTGTTTAGTGAGTGTGGTGGTTTGTGGTAGTGTTTAGTAAGTGTGGTGGTTGTGGTAGTGTTGGGTGTAAGTGTGGTGGTTGTGGTAGTGTTTAGAAAATTAATGCTGGTTGTGTTGATGTTGGGTAAGTGTGGTGGTTTGATGGTGTTTAGAAAGTGTAGTGGTTGTGGTAGTGTTTAGTAAAGTGTGGTGGTTGTGGTAGTGTTGGAGTAAATTAATGTGTTTGTGGTAGTGTTTAGTAAATTAGTGGTTGTGATAGTGTTTAGTAAGTGTCGTGGTTGGGTAGTGTTTAGTAAGTGTGGTGGTTTAGTGGTGTTGGGATAAGTGTGGTGGTTGTGGTAGTGTTTAGTAAGTGTGGTGGTTGTGGTAGTGTTGGAGTTAAGTGTGGTGGTTGTGGTAGTGTTTGGTAAGTGTGGTGGTTGAAGTAGTGTTTAGTAATGTGGTTGTTGTTGTTGTGGTAGTGTTGGGGTAAGTGTGGTGGTTGTGGTAGTGTTTGGTAAGTGTGGTGGTTGTGGTAGTGTTTAGTAAGTGTGGTTGTTGTGGTAGTGTTTGGTAAGTGTGGTGGTTGTGGTAGTATTTAGTATGTGTAGTGGTTGTGGTAGTGTTTGGTAAGTGTAATTGGTTGAGGTAGTGTTTTGTAAGATGAGTGGTTGTGGTAGTGTTGGGGTAAGTGTGGTGGTTTGAGGGTGTTTAGTAAGTGTGGTGGTTGTGGTAGTGTTTGGTAAGTGTGGTGGTTGAGGTAGTGTTTTGTAAGTGTGGTGGTTGTGGTAGTGTTGAGGTAAGTGTGGTGGTTAAGGTAGTTTTGATAACTGTTGTGGTTGTGGTAGTGTTGGAATAGAAGTGTGTTGGTTGTGGTAGTGTTTAGTAAATATTAATTGGTTGTGGTAGTGTTTAGTAGTGTGGTGGTTGTGGTAGTGTTTAGTAAGTGTGGTGGTTGTGGTAGTGTTTGGTAAGTGTAGTGGTTGTGGTGGTGTTTAGTAAAGTGTGGTGGTTGTGGTAGTGTTAGAAGTGAGTGTGGTGTGAGGTAGTGTTTAGAAAGTGTGCTGGTTGTGGTAGTGTTTGCTTAAGTGTGGTGGTTGTCGTAGTGGTTTCGGGTAAAAGTGTTTGGTTGTGGTAGTGTAGAAATTAGTGGTTTGTGGTAGTGTTTGGTAAGTGTGGTGGTTTGTGGTAGTGTTGGAGTAAGTGTTTTTATGTTGAGTAGTGTTTAGTAAGTGTGGTGGTTGGTAGTGTTGGGGTAAGTGTTGTGGTTCTGGTAGTTTTGAGGTAGAATGTGGTGGTTGTGGTAGTGTTTGGTAAGTGTGGTGGTTGTGGTAGTGTTTGGTAAGTTGTGGTGGTTGTGGTAGTGTTTAGTAAATGTGGTTGTTGTGGTAGTGTTTAGTAAGTGTGATGGTTGTGGTGAGTGTTTAGAATAAGTGCTGGTTGTGGTAGTGTTGGGAGTAAGTGTGGTGGTTGTGATAGTGTTTGAAAGTGTAGTGGTTGTGGTAGTGTTTAGTAAGTGTGGTGGTTGTGGTAGTGTTGGGGTAAGTGTGGTGTTTGTGGTAGTGTTTAGTAAGTGTGGTGGTTGTGATAGTGTTTAGTAAGTGTGGTGGTTGGGTAGTGTTTAGTAAGTGTGGTGGTTTTGGTAGTTTTGGGATAAGTGTGGTGGTTGTGGTAGTGTTTAGTAAGTGTGGTGGTTGTGATAGGGTTGGGGTTAAGTGTGGTGGTTGTGGTAGTGATTGGTAAGTGTGGTGGTTGAAGTAGTGTTTAGTAAGTGTGGTTTGTGGTAGTGTTGGGGTAAGTGTGGTGGTTGTCGTAGTGTTTTGGTAAGTGTGGTGGTTGTGGTAGTGTTTTAGTAAGTGTGGTGGTTGTGGTAGTGTTTGAGTAAGTGTGGTGGTTATAGTAGTATTTGGTATGTGTGGTGGTTGTGGTAGTGTTTGATAAGTGTGGTGGTTGAGGTAGTGTTTTGTAAGTGTGGTGGTTGTGTGGTAGTGTTGGGGGTAAGTGTGGTGGTTGAGGTAGTGTTTAGTAAGTGTGAGTTTGTGGTAGTGTTTAGTAGTGTGGTGATTGTGGTAGTGTTTTGTAAGTGTGGTGGTTGTGGTGAGTGTTGGGGTAAGTGTGGTGGTTGAGGTAGTGTTAGTAACTGTCTCTGGTTGTGTGGTAGTGTTGAGTGAAGTGTGTTGGTTGTGGTAGTGTTTAGTAAGTGTGGTGGTTGTGGTAGTGTTTAGTGAGTGTGGTGGTTGTGGTAGTGTTTGAAGTAAGTGTGGAGGTTGTGGTAGTGTTTAGTAAGTGTAGTGGTTGTGGTAGTGTTTAGTAAGTGTGGTGGTTGTGGTAGTGTTGGAGTTGAGTGTGGTGGTTGTGGCAGTGTTTAGAAGTGTGGTTTGTGGTAGTGTCTCATAAGTGTGGTGGTTGTAGTAGTTTCAGGGTAAGAATGTGGTGGTTGTGGTAGTGCTTAGCAAGTGTATTGGTTGTTGTGGTAGTGTTTGGTAAGTGTGGTGGTTGGGTAGTGTTGGAGTAAGTGTTTTATGTTGGGGTAGTGTTTGTAAGTGTGGTGGTTGTGGTAGTGTTGGGGAAGTGTTGTGGTTCTGGTGGTTTTGGGGTAAGTGTGGTGGTTAGTGGTAGTGTTTGGTAAGATAAGCTGTGGTTGTGGTAGTGTTTTAGTAGAGTGTGGTGGTTGTGGTAGTGTTTAGTAAGTGTGTTGGTTGTGGTAGTGTTTAGTAAAGGGTGTGTTGGTTTTTGTGGTGTTTGGTAAGTGTGTTGGTTTGTGGTAGTGTTTAGAATATTAGGTGGTTGTGGTAGTGTTGGGAGTAAGTGTTTTTTGTGGTAGTGTTGGAAGTGTGGTGGTTGTGGTAGTGTTGGAGTAAGTGTTTTGGTTGAGGTAGTGTTTAGTAAGTGTGGTATTTGTGTGTAGTGTTGGGGTAAGTGTGGTGGTTCTGGTAGTGTTGAGGGTAAGTGTAATTGATTGTGATGGTTTTTGGTAAAGTGTGGTTGCTGTGGTAGTGTTTAGTAAGTGTGGTGGTTGTGGTAGTGTTTGGTAAGTGTGTTGGTTGTGGTAGTGTTTGGTAAGTGTGGTGGTTGTGGTAGTGTTGGGGTAAATGTGGTGGTTATTGGTAGTGTTGAGGGTAAGTGGTGGTTGTGGTAGTGTTTGGTAAGTGTGGTGGTTGTGGTAGTTTATAGTAAGTGTGTTGGTTGTGGTAGTGTTGGTAAAGTGTGGTGGTTGATGAGTGTTTAGTAAGTGTGGCTGTTGTTGTAGTGTTGGGATAAGTGTGGTGGATGTGGTAGTGTTCTGATAAGTGTGGTGGTTGTTGGTTTATGTTGGGGTTAAGTGTATTGGATGAGGTGTGTTTAGTAAGTGTGGTGGTTGTTGTAGTGTTGAGAGTAAGGTTGGTGGTTGTGGTAGTGTTTAGTAAGTGTAGTGGTTGTTGTAGTGTTGAGAGTAGAATTTAGTGGTTGTTGTAGTGTTTGGTAAAGTAATGGTGGTTGTGGTAGTGTTTGGTAAGTGTGGTGATTGAGGTAGTGTTTGAAAATGTAAGTGTGGTGGTTGTGGTAGTGTTGGGTGTAAGTGTGGTGGTTGTGGTAGTGTTTAGTGGTGTGGTGGTTGTGGTAGTGTTTAGTAAGTGTGGTGGTTGTGGTAGTGTTGGGTGTAAATTAATTGTGTGTTAGTGTTTAGAAAGTGTGCTGGTTGTGGTAGTGTTGGAGTAAGTGTGGTGGTTCTTTAGTAAGTGTATTGGTTGTGGTATTTAGTAGTGTGGTGGTTGTAGTGAGTTGGGGTAAGTGTGGTGTTTGTGGTAGTGTTTAGTAAGTGTGATGGTTTGTGATGAGTGTTTAGTAAGTGTCGTGGCTGTCGTAGTGTTTAGTAAGTGTAATGTGGTTTTTGTTAGTGTTGGGAAAGTGTGGTGGATGTGGTAGTGTTCAGTAAGTGTGGTGGTTGTGATAGGGTTGAGTTAAGTGTGGTGGTTGTGGTAGTGTTTGGTAAGTGTGGTGGTTGAAGTAGTGTTTAGTAATAACTGGTTGTTGTGGTAGTGTTAGAATTGAAGTGTGGTGGTTGTCATAGTGTTTGGTGAGTGTGGTGGTTGTGGTAGTGTTTAGTAAGTGTGGTTGTTGTGGTAGTGTTTGGTAAGTGTGGTGCTTATGGTAGTATTTAGTATGTGTGGTGGTTGTGGTAGTGTTTGGTAAGTGGTGGTTGAGGTAATGTTTTGTAAGTGTGATTGGTTGTGGTAGTGTTAGGAGTAAGTGTTGGATGGGTATTGTTTAGTAAGTGCAGTGGTTGTGGTAGTGTTTGGTAAGTGTGGTGGTTGAGAGTGAGTGTTTTATGTAAGTGTGGTGGTTGTGGTAGTGTTGAGATTAAGTGTGGTGGTTAAGGTGGTGTTTAGTAACTGTCTCTGGTTGTGGTAGTGTTGGGGAGTAGTGTGTTGGTTGTGGTAAGTGTTGTGGAAGTGTGGTGGTTGTGGTAGTGTTTGAGTGAATTAGTGGTGGTTGTGGTAGTGTTTAGTGATGTGGTGGTTGTGGTAGTGTTGGGGTAAGTGTGTTGGTTGTGTTAGTGTTTAGTAAAGTGTGCTGGTTGTGTGGTAGTGTTGGGGAGTAGTGTGGTGGTTGTGATAGTGTTTAGTAAATTAATTGGTTGTGGTAGTGTTAGTAAGTGTGGTGGTTGTGGTAGTGTTCGTGTGGTGGTAGAGGTAGTGTTTAGAAGTGTGCGGTGGTTGTGGTAGTGTCTCATAATTAATGGTGGTCGTAGTTTCAGGGTAAAGTGTGGTGGTTGTGGTGCTAAAGTTGTGGTAGTGTTTGGTAAGAGTAGTAATTGGTTGAGATGATGTTGGGGAGTGTGTTTTTATGTTGGTAGTGTTTAGTAAGTGTGGTAGTTGTGGTAGTGTTGGGGTAAGTGTTGTGGTTCTGGTAGTTTTGAGGTAAGTGTGGTGATTGTGGTAGTGTTTGAGTAGAGTGTACTGGTTGTGGTAGTGTTTGGTAAGTGTGGTGGTTGTGGTAGTGTTTAGTAGAGTGTGGTTGTTGTGGTAGTGTTTAGTAGAGTGTGATGGTTGTTGTAGTGTTTTGGTAAGTGTGTTGGTTGTGGTAGTGTTTAGTAAGTGTGGTGGTTGTGGTAGTGTTGGGAATATGGAGTGTGGTGGTTGTGGTGAATTTGGGGTAAGTGTTTTGGTTGAGTGGTGTTTAGTAAGTGTGGTGTTTGTGGTAGTGTTGGGGTAAGTTGTGGTGGTTCTGTGGTAGTGTTGAGGTAAGTGTGGTGATTGTGATAGTGTTTGGTAAGTGTGGTTGCTATGGTAGTGTTTAGTAAGTGTGGTGGTTGTGGTAGTGTTTGGTAAGTGTGTTGGTTGTGGTAGTGTTTGGTAAAGTGTGGTGGTTGTGGTAGTGTTGAAATTGAAGTGGTGGTTGTGGTAGTGTTGAGTTAAGTGTGTGGTGGTTGTGGTAGTGTTTGGTAAGTGTAATTGGTTGTGGTGGTTTATGGTAAGTGTTTTGGTTGTGGTAATGATTGGTAAGTGTGGTGGTTGAAGTAGTGTTTAGTAAGTGTGGCTGTTGTTGTAGTGTTGGGGTAGAGTGTTGAATTGGTTATGTGTTCAGTGGTGTGGTGGTTGTGGTTGTGTTGGGTAAGTGGTGGTTGTGGTAGTGTTTGGTAAGAATTGTGGTGGTTGTGGTAGTGTTGGGGGTAAGTGTGGTGGTTGTGGTGGTGAGGTAAGTGTAGTGGTTGTGGTAGTGTTTGGTAGAATGTGGTGGTTGTGGTAGTTTATGGTAAGTGTGGTTGTGAGATGATTGGTAAAGTGTGGTGTGGTTGAGTAGTGTTTAGTAAGTGTGGTTGTTGTTGTAGTGTTGGATTAAAGTGTGGTGGTTGTGGTAGTATTCAGTAAGTGTGGTGGTTGTGGTTGTGTTTGGTAAAAGTGTGGTGGTTGTGGTAGTGTTTAGTAAGTGTGGTGGTTGTTGTAGTGTTAAGGTAAGTGTGGTGGTTGTTGTAGTGTTTAGTAAGTGTGGTGGTTGTGGTAGTGTTTGGTAAGTGTGGTGGTTGGGAGTAGTGTTAGTAAGTGTGGTGGTTGTGGTAATGTTGGGGTAGAGTATGGTGATTGTGGTGAGTGTTGGTATAAGTGTGGTGGTTGCGGTAGTGTTTACTAAGTGTGGTGGTTGTGGTAGTGTTTTTAGTAAGTGTTCTGGTTGTGGTAGTGTTGAGGGTAAGTGTAGTGGTTCTGATGGTGTTTAGTAAGTGTAGTGGTTGTGGTAGTGTTTGGTAAGTGTGGTGGTTGAGGTGAGTGTTTTGTAAGTGTGGTGGTTGTGGTAGTGTTGGGGCTTAAGTGTGGTGGTTGAGGTAGTGTTTAGTAACTGTCTGTGGTTGTGGTAGTGTAGAGTAAGTGTGTTGGTTGTGGTAGTGTTTAGAAGTGTGGTGGTTGTGGTAGTGTTTAGTGAGTGTAGTGGTTGTGGTAGTGTTTAGTAAGTGTTGTGGTTGTGGTAGTGTTAGGTGTAAATATGGTGGTTGTGGTAGTGCTTAGTAAGTGTGCTGGTTGTGGTAGTGTTGGAGTAAGTGTGGTGGTTGTGATAGTGTTTAGTAATTGTAGTTGTTGTGGTAGTGTTTAGTAAGTGTGGTGGTTGTGGTAGTGTTTGGTAAGTGTTTGGTTGTGGTAGTGTTTGTAAGTAGGTGGTTGTGGTCGTGTTGGGTAAGTGTATTGGATGATGTAGTGTTTATTAGAGTGTGGTGGTTGTTGGTGTTGAGTAAGGTTGGTGGTTGTGGTAGTGTTTAGTAAGGTAGTAATTGTTGATAGTGTTGAGAGTAGTGTGGTGGTTGTTGTAGTGTTTGGTAAGTGTGGTGGTTGTGATGAGTGCTTAGTAAGTGTGGTGGTTGAGGTAGTGTTTAGTAAGTGCGGTGGTTTTTATAGTGTTGGATGTAAGTGTGGTGGTAGTGGTAGTGTTTAGTAAGCGTGAGTGGTTGTGGTAAGGTGTTTAGATGTGGGTGTATTGTGGTGGTTGTGGTGAGTGTTTGATAAGTGTGCTGGTTGTGGTAGTGTAGGGGTAAGTGTGGTGGTTCTGATACTGTTTAGTAAGTGTAGTGGTTGTGGTAGTATTTAGTAAATTGGTGGTTGTGTGGTAGTGTTGGGGTAAGTGTGGTGGTTGTGGTAGTGTTTAGTAAGTGTGATGGTTGTGATAGTGTTTAGTAAGTGTAGGTGGCTGTCGTGTGTTTAGTAAGTGTGGTGGTTTTGGTAGTGTTGGGGTAAGTGTGGTGGTTGTGGTAGTGCTTGAAGTAAGTGTGGTGTATTGAGGTGGTGTTTAGTAACTGTGGCGTTGTGGTAGTGTTGGGGTAAGTGTGGTGGCTGTCGTAGTGTTTAGTAAGTGTGGTCGTTGTGGTAGTGTTTTAAAAGTGTAGTGGTTGTGGTAGTGTTCAGAAAGTGTGGTGGTTGATAGTGTTTAGTAAGTGTGAGTGCTTGTGGTAGTGTTTAGTAATTATGGTAGTTGTGGTAGTGTTGGGGTAAAAGTAGTGGTGGTTGTGGTAGTGTTTAGTAAGTGTGGTGGTTGTGGTAGTGTAAGTAAGTGTGGTTGATGTGTTGGTGTTGGTAAGTGTGTTGGTTGTGGTAGTGTTTGGTAAGTGTGGATTGTTGTGGTAGTGTTGGGGTAAGTGTTTTGGTTAAGGTGTTAATAGTAAATTGGTGGTTGTGGTAGTGTTGGAAGTAAGTGTGGTGGTTGAGGTAGTGTTGTAGTAAGTGTATTGGTTGTGGTAGTGTTTGTTAAGTGTGGTGGTTTTGTGGTGAGTATTTGGTAAGTGTGTGTTGGTTGTGGTAGTGTTTAGTAGAGTGTGGTGGTTGAAGTAGTGTTTAAGTAAGTGTGGTTGTTGTGGTAGTGTTGAGTGAAGTGTGTTGGTTGTCATAGTGTTTAGTAAGTGTGGTGGTTGTGGTAGTGTTTAGTAAAATTATTGGTTGTTGTGGTGTTTAGATAAGTGTGGTGGTTATGGTAGTGTTGGGTAAAGTGTTTTTGTTAGGTAGTGTTTAGTAATGTGGTGGTTGTGGTAGTGTTGGGGTAAGTGTGGTGGTTGGGGTGAGTGTTGGAGGTAAGTGTGGTGGTTGTGGTAGTGTTTGGTAAGTGTGGTGGTTGTGGTGAGTGTTGGTAAGTGTGTTGGTTGTGGTAATGATTGGTAAGTGTGGTGGTTGAAGTAGTTTTAGTAAAGTGTGGTTGTTGTGGTAGTGTTGGGGGTAAGTGTGGTGGTTGTCATAGTGTTTGGTAAGTGTGGTGGTTGTGGTAGTGTTTAGTAAAGTGTGGTTGTTGTGGTAGTGTTTGGTAAGTGTGGTGGTTGTGGTAGTGTTGGGGTAAGTGTTTTTGTTAAGGTGTGTTTAGTAAGTGTGGTGGTTTTGGTAGTGTTGGGGTAAGTGTTTGTTTTGAGGTAGTGTTTAGTAGAGTGGTATCTATGGTAGTGTTGGGGTAAGTGTGGGTTATTCTGGTAGTGTTGAGGTAAGTGTGGTGATTGTGATAGTGTTTGGTAAGTGTAGTTTACTGTGGTAGTGTTTAGTAAGTGTGGTGGTTGTGGTAGTGTTTGGTAAGTGTGTTGGTTGTGGTAGTGTTTGGTAAGTGTGGTGGTTGTGGTAGTGTTGGGGCAAGTGTGGTGGTTGTGGTAGTGTTGAGGAGTAAGTGTGTGGTGGGTAGTGTTTTAGTAAGTGTGGTGGTTGTGGTAGTTTTATGGTAAGTGTGTCGGTTGTGGTAATGATTGGTAAGTGTGGTAATTGAGTAGTGTTTAGTAAGTGTGGTTGTTGTTGTAGTGTTGGGGTAAGTGTGGTAGATGTGGTAGTGTTCGAGTAAGTGTGGTGGTTGTGGTTGTGTTGGGGTAAGTGTGGATGAGGTAGTGTTTAGTAAGTGTGGTGGTTGTTGTAGTGTTGAGGTAATGTTGGTGGTTGTGGTAGTGTTTAGTAAGTGTGGTGGTTGTTGTAGTGTTAAGGTAAGTGTGGTGGTTGTTGTGAGTGTTTGGTAAGTGTGGTGGTTGTTGTAGTGTTTGGTAAGTGTGGTGGTTGAGGGTAGTGTTTAGTAAGTGTGGTGGTTTTGGTAATGTTGGGGAAAGTGTGGGTGATTGTGGTAGTGTTGAGTAGAAGTGTGGTGGTTGTGGGAGTGTTGGTGTAAGTGTGGTGGTTGTGGTAGTGTTGGGTGTAAGTGTGGTGGTGGTTGTGGTAGTGTTTGAGTGAGTGTGGTGGTTGTGGTAGTGTTTAGTAAGTGTTGTGGTTGTGGTAGTGTTGGGAGTAAGTGTGGTGGTTTGATAGTGTTTAGTAAGTGTGGTGGTTGTGGTAGTGTTTGGTAAGTGTGGTGGTTGTGGTAGTGTTTTGTAAGTGTGGTGGTTGTGGGAGTGTTGAGGTAAGTGTGGTGGTTGAGGTAGTGTTTAGTAACTGTCTGTGGTTTGAGTAGTGTAGGGTAAGTGTGTTGGTTGTGGTAGTGTTTAGAAGTGTGGTGGTTGTGGTAGTGTTTAGTGAGAGTGTGGTGGTTGTGGTAGTGTTTAGTAAGTGTTGTGGTTGTGGTAGTGTTGGGTGTAAGTGTGGTGGTTGTGGTAGTGTTTATAAGTGTGGTGGTTGTGGTAGTGTTGGAGTAAGTGTGGTGGTTGTGATGAGTGTTTAGTAAGTGTGGTGGTTGTGGTAGTGTTTATGTAGTGTGGTGGTTGTGGTAGTGTTTGGTAAGTGTGGTGGTTGTGGTAGTGTTTGGTAAGTGTGGTGGTTGTGGTAGTGTTGGGGTAAGTGTTTTGGTTGGGTAGTGTTTAGTAAGTGTGGTGGTTGTGGTAGTGTTTGAGTAAGTGTGGTGGTTGTAGTAGTGTTTTAGTAGTGTGGTGGTTGTGGTAGTGTTGGGGTAAGTGTGGTGGTTGTGGTAGTGTTTAGTAAGTGTGGTGGTTGTGGTAGTGTTGGGTAAGTGTGGTGGTTGTGGTAGTGTTTAGTAAGTGTGGTGGTTGTTGTGGTGTTGAGGAGGTGGGTTTGGTGGTTGTGGTAGTGTTTAGTAAGTGTGGTGGTTGTGGTAGTGTTTGGGTAAGTGTGGTGGTTGTGGTAGTGTTTGGTAAGTGTGGTGTGTTGTGTGAGTGTTTGGTAAGTGTGGTGGTTGAGGGTGTTAGTAAGTGTGGTGGTTGTGGGTAGTGTTGGGTGTAAGTGTGAGTGAGTGGTAGTGTTTTAGTGAGTGTGGTGGTTGTGGTAGTGTTTAGTAAGTGTGGTGGTTGTGGTAGTGTTGGGTGTAAGTGTGGTGGTTGTGGTGAGTGTTTGAGTAAGTGTGCTGGTTTGTGGTAGTGTTGGGGTAAGTGTGGTGGTTGTGGTAGTGTTTAGTAAGTGTAGTGGTTGTGGTAGTGTTTAGTAAGTGTGGTGGTTGTGGTAGTGTTGGGGTAAGTGTGGTGGTTGTGGTAGTGTTTAGTAGTTTAGTGGTTGTGGTAGTTTAGTATGTGTGTTGGTTTGTGGTAGTGTTTTAGTAAGTGTGGTGGTTGTGGTAGTGTTGGGAGTAAGTGTGGTGGTTGTGGTAGTGTTTAGTAAATGGTTATTGGGGTGTTGGGAATGCGTCATGGTGGTTGTGTGTTTAGTAAGTTTAGTGGTTGTGGTAGTGTATAGTATGTGGTGATTGTGGTAGTTTGGGTAAGTGTGGTGGTTGTGGTGGTGATAATAAGTGTTGTGGTTGTGGTATGGTTTAAGTGTGGTGGTTGTGGTAGTGTTGATAAGTGTGTTGGTTGTTGATAGTGTTTAGTAAGTGTGGTGGTTGTTGTAGTGTTTGGAGTAAGTGTTGTGGTTGTGGTAGTGTTTAGTAAGTGTGGTGGTTGTGGTAGTGTTTGGAAGTATGGTTTGGTTGTGTTAGTGTTTGGTAACCATGGTGGTTATGGTAGTGTTGAGGGTAAGTGTTGGTGGTTGTGGTGTGTTGATTAGAGTGTGGTGGTTGTGGTAGTGTTTGGTAAGTATGTTGGTTGTGGTAGTGTTTGTTAGAGTTTTGGTTGTGGTACTGTTTGGTAAGTGGTGCTTGTGGTAGTGTTTGGCAAATGTGTTGGTTGTTGTAGTGTTTGGTAAGTGTGTTGGTTGTGGTAATGTTTGGTAGGAGTGTGGTGGTTGTGGTAGTGTTTGGGGTAAGTGTGGTGGTTAAGGTAGTGTTTAGTAAGTGTTGTGGATGTGGTAGTGGTTGAGAATGTGGTGGTTGTAGTAGTGTTTGTAGGTGTGGTGGTTATGTGGTAGTGTTTGGTAAGTGTGTGGTGGTTGTGGTAGTGTTTGGAAAAGTGTGTAGTTGGTTGTGGTGGTGTTTGGTAAGTATGTGTGGTTTGTGGTACTGTTGGTAAGTGTTGTGGTTAGGGTAGGTGTTGTGGGTAGAGTTTGGTGGTTGTGGTAGTGTTTGGTTGGTGTGGTGGTTGTGGTAGTGTTTGGTAAGATGTGTTGGTTGTGGTAGTGTTGGGATGAAGTGTGGTGGTTGTGGTAGTGTTTAGTAAGTTTAGTGGTTGTGGTAGTGTTTGGTAAGTGTGGTGGTTCTGGTAGTGTTTAGTAAGTGATTGTGTTTGGAGTAGTGTTGTGGGTAGTTTGGTGGTTGTGGTAGTTTTGGTAAAGTGTGGTGGTTGTTGTAGTGATAATAAATGTTGTGGTTGCGGTATGGTTTAGGAAGTTTGGTGGTTGTGGTAGTGTTTGGTGGTGTGGTGGTTTGGTAGTGTTTAGTAAGTGTGGTGGTTGTGGTAGTGTTGGGAGTAAGTGTGTGTGGTAGTGTTTTAGTAAGTTTAGTGGTTGTGGTAGTGTTTAGTATGTGTTATGGTTGTGGTGGTTTTGGTAAGTGTTGTGGTTGTGGTAGTGTTTATTATGTGTGGTGGTTGTGGTATTTTTAATAAATTGGAATTGGTTGTTGTAGTGTTTGAAGTATTGTAATTGGTTGTGGTAGTGTTGGGGAGTAAGGTGGTGGTTGTGGTAGTGTTTGGTAAGTGTGGTGGTTGTGGTAGTGTTGTGTAGTAGTGTGGTGGTTGTGGTAGTGTTTGAAAAGTGTGGTGGTTGTGGTAGTGTTTAATAAGTGTGTTGGGTGTGGTATTGTTTGGTAAGTGTGGTGGTTGTGGTATTGTTTGGTAAGTGTGGTGGTTGTGGTATTGTTTGGTAAGTGTGGTGCTTGTGGTAGTGATGGCGTAAGTGTGGTGGTTGTGGTAGTGTTTGCAAAGTGTCGTAGTTGTGGTAGTGTTTGGTAAGTGTGGTGGATGGGGTAGTGTTCGGTAAATGTGTTGGTTATGGTAGTTTTTGGTAAGTGTATTGGTTGTGGTAGTGTTTAGTATGTGTGGTGTGGTTGTGGTGGTTTTTGGTAGAGTCTGGTTGGTTGTTGTAGTGATGTATAATTGTGGTTGCGGTATGGTTTGGAAGTGTAATTGGTTGTGTGGTAGTGTTTTGGTAAGTGTGGTGGTTGTGGCAGTGTTTAGTAAGTGTGGTGGTTGTGGTAGTGTTGGGGTAAGTGTGGTGATTGTGTGGTGTTTAGTAAAGTTTAGTGGTTGTGGTAGTGTTTAGTATGTGTTATGGTTGTAGTTGGTTTTGGTAGTAGTGTTGTGGTTGTGGTAGTGTTTAGTAAGTGTGCTGGGTGTGGTAGTGTTTAGTAAGTGTGGTGGCTGTCGTAGTGTTTAGTAAGTGTGGTGGTAGTGGTAGTGTTTCGTAAGTGTGGTGGTTGTGGTAGTGTTTAGTAAGTGTGGTGGTTGTGGTAGAGTTTGGTAAGTGTTGTGGTTGTGTTAGTGTTGGGGTAAGTGTGGTGGTTGTGATAATGTTTAGTAAGTGTAGTGCTTGTGGTAGTGTTTAGTAAGTGTGGTGGTTGTGGTAGTGTTGGGGTAAGTGTGGTGGTTGTGGTAGTGTTTGCAAAGTGTGTGGTTGTGGTGAGTGTTTGGTAAGTGTGGTGGATGGGGTAGTGTTCGGAAAATGTGTTGGTTATGGTAGTTTTTGGTAAGTGTATTGGTTGTGGTGTTGTTTGGTAAGTGTGGTGGTTATGGTAGTGTTGGGGTAAGTGGTGGTTGTGGTTGTGCTTAGTGAGTGTGTTGGTTGTGGTAGTATTGGGGTAAGTGTGGTGGTTGAGGTAGTGTTTAGTAAGTGTGGTGGATGGGGTAGTGTTCGGAAAATGTGTTGGTTATGGTAGTTTTTGGTAAGTGTATTGGTTGTGGTGTTGTTGTTTGAAAAAGGCCAGGGTGTGGTGGTTATGGTAGTGTTGGGGAGTGAAGTGGTGGTTGTGGTTGTGCTTAGTGAGTGTGTTGGTTGTGGCTAGTATTGGGGAGTAGGAGTGTGAGGTGGTTGAGGTAGTGTTTAGTAAGTGTGGTGGTATGTGGTAGTGTTTGGTAAGTGTGGAGGTTGTGATAGTGTTTAGTAAGTGTTGTGGGTAAGTGTGGTGGTTGTGGTAGTGTTGGGGGTAAGTGTGGTGGCTGTGGTCGTGTTTGGTAAGTGTGGTGGCTGTGGTAGTGTTTAGTAAGAGTGGTGGTTCTGGAAGTGTTTAGTAAGTGTGGTGGCTGTGGTAGTGTTTAGTAAGTGTGGTGGTTGTGGTAGTGTTTAGTTTGTGTGGTGGTTGTGGTAGAGTTTGGTAAGTGTGGTGGCTGTAGTATTGCTGGGGTAAGTGTCATGGTTGTGGTAGTGTTTAGTAAGTTTAGTGGTTGTGGTAGTGTTTATTATGTGTGGTGGTTGTGGTATTTTTTAATAAGTGGGGTGGTTGTTGTAGTGTTTGGTAAGTGTGGTGGTTGTGGTAGTGTTGGGGTAAGTGTGGTGGTTGTGGTAGTGATAATAAGTGTGCTGGTTGCGGTATTTTTAGTAAGTGTGGTGGTTGTGGTAGTGTTTGGTAAGTGTGGTGGGTATGGAAGTGTTTGGTTAGTGTGGTGGTTGTGGTAGTGTTTGTTAAGTGTGGTGGTTGTAGTAGTGTTCAGTAAGTTTATTGGTTGTGGTAGTGCTTAGTAAGTGTGGTGGTTTAGGTAGTGTTTGGTAAGTGTGGTGGTTGCGGTAGTGTTTAGTAAGTGTGGTGATTAGGGTAGTGTTGTGGGTAAGTGTGGTTTTTGTGGTAGTGTTGGGGTAATTTTGGTGGTTGTGGTAGTGAGAATAAGTGTGGTGGTTGCGGTATGGTTTAGTAAGTGCGGTGGTTGTGGTAGTGTTTGGTAAGTGTGGAGGCTTTGGTAGTGTTTGGTAAATGTGTTGGTTGTGGTATTATTTGGTAAGTGTGATGGTTATGGTAGTGTTGGTGTAAGTGTGGTGGTTGTGGATGTGCTTGGTGAGTGTGTTGGTTGTGGTAGTGTTTGGTAAGTGTGGTGGTCGTGGTAGTTATAATAAGTGTTGTGGTTGCGGTATGGTTTAATAAGTGTGGTGGTTGTGGTAGTGTTTAGTAAATGAGGTGGTTGTGGTAGTGTTTAGTAAGTGTTGTGGTTTGGGTAGTGTTGTGGGTAAGTGTGGTGGTTGTGGTAGTGTTGGGGTAAGTGTGGAGGTTGTGTTAGTGATAATAAGTGTGGTGGTTGTGTTATGGTTTTAGTAAGTATGGTGGATGTGGTAGTACTTTGGATAGTGTGGTGGTTGTGGTAGTGTTTTTGGAGAATTAATGGTGGATTTGTGATCGTGTTTAATAAGTGTTTGTGGTTTTGGGTAGTGTTGTGGAGTAAGAGATGTGGTGGTTGTGGTAGTGTTTGGAAAGTGTAGTGGTTATGGTGGTGTTTGGTAGAATGTGGTGGTTGTGGTGGTGTTTGGAAAGTGTGGTGGTTGTGGTAGTGTTTAGTAAGTGTTGTGGTTTTGGGTCGTGTTGTGGGTAAGTGTGGTGGTTGTGGTAGTTTTGGGGTAAGTGTGGTTGTTGTGTTAGTGATAATAAGTGTGGTTGTTGTGTTAGTGATAATAAGTGTGGTGGTTGTGTTATGGTTTTAGTAAGTGTGGTGGTTGTGGTAGTGTTTGGCTAGTGTGGTGGTTGTGGTAGTGTTTAGTAAGTGTGGTGGTTGTGGTAGTGTTTTAGTGAAATTAATTGGTTGAGGTGGTGTTTGGGTAGAATGTTGTGGTTGTGGTAGTGTTTCGTAGAGGTGTGGGGGTTGTGGTAGTGTTCCATTAAGTATGGTGGATTTGTGGTAGTGTTTGTTAGAATGTGGTGGTTGTCGTAGTGTTTTGGTAAGTGTGAAATTGGTTGTGGTAGTGATAATAAGTGTTGTGGTTGCAGCAGTGGTAAAGGCTTAGTAAGTGTGGTGGTTGTGGTAGTGATAATAAGTGTTGTGAAAGTTTGCGGTATGGCTTAGTAAGTGTGGTGGTTTTTGGTAGTGTTTGGTAAGTATGGTGGTTATTGGTAGTGTTTGTTAAAGTGTAATTGGTTGTGGTAGTGTTTGGTAAGTGTGGTGGTTGTGAGTAGTGATAATAGAATGTTGTGGTTGCGGTATGGCTTAGTAAAGTGTGGTGGTTGTGGTAGTGATAATAAGTTTTGTAGTTTGCGGTGGCTTAGTAAGTGTGGTGGTTTTTGGTAGTGTTTAGTAGAGTTTTGGTGGTTGTGATAGTGTATGTAGTAAGTGTGTGGTGGATGTGGTAGTGTTGAATTAGAATGTGGTGGTTGTGGTAGTGTTTGGTAAGTGTGTTGGCTGTGGTAGTGTTTAGTAAAGAGTGGAATTGGTTCTGGGAGTGTTTAGTAGAGTGTGGTGCCAGTGATGGTGTTTAGTAAGTGTGGTGGTTGTGGTAGTGTTTAGTAAGTGTGGTGGTTGTGGTAGTGTTTGGTAAGTGTGGTGGTTGTAGTATTGTTGGGGGTAAGTGTGGTGGATGTGGTACTGTTTAGTAAGTTTAGTGGTTGTGGTGAGTGTTTTGGTAATGTGTGGTGGTTGTGGTGTGCTAATAAGTGTATTAAAAGTTTGTTGTAGTGTTTGGTAAGTGTGAGGTGGTTGTGGTAGTGTTGGGGTAAGTGTGGTGGTTGTGGGGTGATAATAAGTGTGGTGGTTGCATTATTTTAGTAAGTGTGGTGGTTGTGGTAGTGTTTGGTAGATGTAATGGTGGTTGTGGTAGTGTTTAAGTAAAAAATTATAGTCGTTGTGGTGAGTGTTGGGGTAAGTGCTGGTTGTGGTGAGTGTTAGTAAGTTTAGTTTTTGTGGTAGTGATTAGCATGTGTGGTGGTTGTGGTAGTTTTTGGTAAGTGTGGTGGTCGTGGTGGTGATAATATGTATTGTAAGTTTGATATGGTTTAGTTAATTAGTAATTGGTTGTGGTGAGTGTTTGGTAAGTGCGGTGGTTTGGCTGAGAGTGTATGAAGTAAGTGTGAGGTGGTTGTGTGGTAGTGTTGGGGTAGATGTGGTAGTTGTGGTAGTGTTTGGTAGAGATGTGGTGGCTGTGGTAGTGTTTGATAAGTGTGGTGGCTGTAGTATTGTTGGGGTAGTGTGGTGGTTGTGGTAGTGTTTAGTAAGTTTAGTTGTTGTGGTGGTGTTGAGTATGTGTGGTGGTTGTGGTATTCTTTAATAAGTGTGGTGGTTGTTGAGTGTTTGGTAAGTGTAATTGGTTGTGTTAGTGTTGGGGTAAGTGTGGTGGTTGTGGTATTGATAATAGAATTAACAATTGCTTGAGGGTATGGTTTGTAGAATTAGAGGTTGTGGTAGGAGGGTTTGGTAAGTGTGGTGGATGTGATAGTGTTTTAGTAGAATATTGAGGTGGTTGTGGTAGTGTTAGGGTAAGTGTATGGTGGTTGTGGTAGTGTTTGGTAGGTTTAATAGTGGTTGTGGTAGTTATTATTATATGTGTGGTGGTTGTGGTAGTTTTGAAGTGGCCCGTGGTGGTTGTGGTAGTGATATGATGGTACATGGTTCTGGTATGGTTTAGTAGTGTTGTGGTTGAATTATTTGGGTTTGGTGTTGTGGTTGGTAGTGTTTTCGTAAGTGTGGTGGTTGTGGTAGTGATTGGAAAGTGTGGTGTTTGGTAGTGTTTAATAAGTGTGTTGGTTATGGTAATGTTTGGTAGAGATGTAATTGGTTGTGGTAGTGATGGGGTGAGATGTGGTGGTTGTGGTAGTGATGGGGTGGGGTGTGGTGGTTGTGGTAATGTTTGGTAGAGGTGTGGTGGTTGGGTGAGTGTTTGGTAAGTGTGGTAGTTTGGTATTTAGTAGAAATGTGTTGGTTATAGTAGTTTTAGTGGTGTATTGGTTGTGAGGTATTGTTTGGTAAGTGTGGTGGATATGGTAGTGTTGGGGTAGAATGTGGTGGTTGTGGTTGTGCTTGGTGAGTGTGTTGGTTGTGGTAGTGTTGGGGTAAGTGTGGTGGTTGTGGTAGTGTTTGGTAGGTGTGGTGGTTGTGGTAGTGTTTGTAAGTGTAATTGGTCATGGTAGTGTTGTGGAGTAAGAGATGTGGTGGTTGTGGTAGTGATTATAAGGAGTGTATTGGTTGCGGTATGGTTTTTAGTAAGTGTGGAGGTTGTGGTAGGGTTTAGTGAGGTGTGGTGGTTGTTGTAGTGTTGGGAGTAGAGAATGTTGTGGTTGTGGTAGTGTTTGGTAAGTTTGAGTGGTTGTGGTAGTGATTAGTAGAAGATGTGATGGTTGGGGAGTAGTGTTTGAGTAAGTGTGTGGTTGTGAGCGTGTTTCCAATAAATGTGGTGGTTGTGGTTGTGTTTGGAAGAAGTGTGGTGGTTGTGGTAATTGTTTATATAAGTGTGTTGGTTGTGGTAATGTTTGGTAAGATGTGGTGGTTGTGGTATTGTTTAGTAGAAGATGTGGTGGTTGTGGTATTGTTTTGGTAAGTGGTGGTTGTGGTAGTGATGGGGTGAAGATGTGGTGGTTGTGAAAGTAGTGTTTGGTAAGTGTAATTGGTTATGGTAGTGTTTGGTAGGAATGTGGTGGTTGTGTTGAGTGTTTGGTAAGTGTTGTGTGGTTGTGGTAGTGTTTGGTTAAGTGTGGTGGTTATGGCAGTGTTTTGTAAGTGTGGTGGTTGTATGGAGTGTTGTGGGTAGGGTGTGTGGGTTCTGGTGGTGATAAATAAGTGTAGTGGTTGCGTTGTGGTTTCCATGAGGTGTGGGGGTTGTGTGGGGTTTTAGTGAGATGTGGTGGTTTGTGGTGGTGTTTGAAAAGTAAATTAATTAATTGAAGTTTGTGGTAGTGTTGGGTAGAGGTGGTGGTTGTGGTGGTGTTCGTAAGTTTGGTTGGTTTATTGGTGGTGATTAGTATGTGTGTAGTGGTTATTGGTAGTGGTGGGTAAATGTGGTGGTTGTGGTAGTGTTTAGTAAGTGTGGTGGTTGTGGTAGTGTTTGGAGTAAGTGTTGTGGTTGTGATGGTTTAGTAAGTGTGGTGGTTAACGTAGTGTTTGGAGTAAGTGTTGTGGTAGTGTTTCGTAGAGTATGGTGGATTTGTGGTAGTGTTCAGTATAAGTGGTGGTTGTGGTAGTGTTTTTGTTAAGCGTGGTGTTTGTGGTAGTGTTTGGGTAAGTGTGTTGTGGTTGTGGTAGTGTTTCGAAAATTGGTGATTTGTGGTAGTGATTGGAAAATGTGTGGTGGTTGTGGTAGTGTTTAAATAAGTGTGTTGGTTTTGGTGTGTTTTGGTAAGTGTAATTGGTTGTGGTATGTTTGGTAAGTGTGGTGGTTGTGGAATTGTTTTGATGGGAGTGTGAAGGTGGGTGTGGTAGTGATGGGGTGCAGTGTGGTGGTTGTGTGTGTTTGTAAAGTAAGTGTGGTGGTTAGAGACAGTGTTTGAGTAAGTGTGGATTTGTATTGAGTAGTGTTTATTAAATGTGTTGCTTATAGTGGTTTGGTAAGAGAATTGGTTGTGGTATTGTTTTGGTAAGTGTGATGGTTGTGTGGTAGTGTTTGGTAAGTGTGTTGGTTTGTGATAGTGTTTAGTAAGGGTGTGGTGGTTTTGTTGGTGTTTAGTAAGTGTGTGGTGGTTTTGGTGGTGTTCGGTAAATATGTTGGTTGTGGTAGTGTTTGTTGTTAGAATTCGTAATTGGTTGTGGTAGTGTTTGGTAAAGTGTGGTGGTTTTGGTAGTGTTCGGTAAAATCTATGTTGGTTGTGGTAGTGTTTTGTTAGGGTGTGGTGGTTTGTGGTAGTGTTTGAGTAGAAGATGTGAATTGCTTGTGGTGGTTTTGGCAAATGTGTTGTTGGTTGTTGTAGTCATTTGGTAAGTGTGTTGGTTGTGGTAATGTTTGGTAAGTGTGGTGGTTGTGATGGTGTTGAGATTATTGTGTAATTGGTTAAGGTAGTGTTTTAATAAGTGTGTTGGTTGTGAGCAATATTTTGACAGTATGGTGGTTGTGAGTATTGTTTTGGTAAATGTAGTAGTTATGGTAATGTTTAGTAAGTGTGCTGGTTGTGTGGTAGTGTTTGAAAAGTGTAGTGGTTGTGGTAGTGTTTAATAAGTGTGTTGGTTGTGGTAATGTTTTGCTGAATTATTGGTGTTGGTTGTGTGGTATTGTTTGGTAAGTGTGAGTGTTATGGTGAGTGTTTAGCGGTAAGTGTGGTGGTTGTGTTAGTGTTTGGAGGGAGTGTATTGGTGATTTGTGGTAGTGTTTGGTAGAATCTGTGGTGGTTTGTGGTAGTGTTTAGTAGGAGTGTTGTGGATTGGGGCAGCGTTGTAGGTAAGTGTGGTGGTTGTCGTAGTGTTGGGGTAAAGAATGTGTGGTGGTTGTGGTAGTGATAATAAGTGTGGTGGTTGCCTATGGTTTTAGTAAGTGTGGTGGTTGCCCTATGGTTTAGTAAGAGATTAATGAGGTGGTTGTGGTAGTGTTTTGGTTAGTGTGTAATTGGTTATTGGTAGTGTTTTAAAAGTAAGTGTGGTGGTTGTGGTTGTGCTCAGGTAAAATTGTGGTGGTTGTGGTAGTGGTTGGCCAGGATTTTAGTGGTTGTGGTAGTATTTTACTATGCGTGGTGGTTGTGGTAGTTTTGGTAAGTGTGGTGGTTCTTGTGGTGATAATAAGTGTTGTGGTTGCGGTATGGTTTACTAAGTGTTGTGGTTGTGGTAGTGTTTGGTAGGGTGTGCTGGTTGTGGTAGTGTTTAGTAAATTAATGGTAGTTGTGGTAGTGTTGGGGAAAGTGTGATGGTTGTGGTATGTTTAGTAAGTTTAGTGGTTGTGGTAGTGTTTGTTTTAGTATGTGTGGTGGTTGTGGTAGTTTTTAGTGAAGATGTTGCTTGTGGTAGTGTTTAGTAAATTAGTAATTGGTTGTGTGGTGGTGTTGGGGTAGAAGTGTGAATTGGTTGTGGTAGTGTTTGGTAAGTGTGGTGGTTGTGTTAGTGCTTGATAAGTGTGGTGGTTGTGTTGGTGTTTGAAAGAATTAATTGGTTGTGGTAGTGTTTAATAAGTGTGTGTTGGTTGTGGTAATGTTTGCTTGCTAAGTCTGAATTGGTTTATTGGTATTGTTTGGTAAGTGTGGTGGTTGTGTGGTATTGTTTGGTAAGTGTGGATTTGGGGTAGTGCTTGGCAAATGTGTTAGTTATGGTAGTTTTGGTAAGTGTAGTGCTTGTGAGTGTTTAGTAAGTGTGGTGGTTGTGGTAGTGTTGGGGTAAGTGTGGTGGTTTGTGGTAGTGTTTTGCAAGTGTTAATAAATGGTTGTGGTAGTGTTGTTTAGTAAGTGTGTGGTGGTTGGGGTAGTGTTTGGTAAATGTATTTGGTTTATGAGTAGTTTTTAGTAAGTGTAATTAACTTGTGTGAGTGAGTGTTTAGTAAATTAATGGTGGTTGTGTGTTAGTGTTGGGGTAAGTGTGGTGGTTGTGGTAGTGTTTGTTAAGTGTTGTAGTTGTGTTAGTGTTGGGGAACAGAAATGTGGTGGATTTGTGATAGTGTTTAGTAAGTGTGGTGCTTGTGGTAGTGTTTAGCAGTAAGTTTGGTGAAAGTTTGTGGTAGTGTTGCAGTAAGTGTGTGGTGGTTGTGTGGTAGTGATGATGGGGTAAGTGTGTTGGTTGTGGTAGTGTTTGGAAGTGTGGTGGTTGTGGTGGTGTTTGAAGAAGTGTGCTAACAGGTGTGGTAGTGTTTAGTAAGTCTTGTGGCTGTTGTAGTGTTTAGTAAATTAGCGAGTGGTTGTGGTAGTGTTTCGTAGAATTAATGGTGGTTGTGGTAGTGTTCGGTAAGTGTGGTGGTTATGGTAGTGTTGCAGTTAAGTGTGGTGGTTATGGTAGTGCTGGGGTAGAGTGTGGTGGTTGTGGTAGTGATAATAAGTGTGGTGGTTGCGAGGTATGGTTTTAGTAAGTGTGGTGGTTGTGGTAGTGTTTGGTAGTAGAGATGTGGTGGTTGTAGTAGTGATGGGGTAAGTGTGGTGGTTGTGTTAGTGTTTACGCAGATGTCGTGGTTGTGGTAGTAGTGTTTTGTTAAGTGTGGTGTGGTTGGGGTAGTGTTTGGTAAATGTGTTGGTTATGGTAGTTTTTGGTAAGTGCTTAAGACTTGTGGTAGTGTTTGAAAGTAAGTGTGGTGGTTGTGGTAATGTTGGGAATGCCAGGGTGTGGTGTGGTTGTGTTAGTGTTTGGTAAGTGTTGTAGTTGTGTTAGTGTTGGAATTAAGTGTGGTGGTTGTGATGGTGTTTAGTAAGTGTAGTGCTTGGTAGTGTTTAGTAGGTGTGGTGGTTGTGGTAGTGCTGCGGAAAGTGTGGTGGTTGTGGTAGTGATGGGGTAAGTGTGTTGGTTGTGGTAGTGTTTGGGAAGTGTGGTGGTTGTGTTAGTGTTTGAAAAAGTGTGCTGGGTGTGGTAGTGTTTAGTAGAGGTGTTGTGGCTGTTGTGAGTGTTTAGTAAGTGTAGTGGTTGTGGTATTGTGTGTGTGGTGTTTGCCAGGAGATGTGGTGGTTGTGGTAGTGTTTGAAGTGTTAACAGGTGTGGTAGTGTTTAGTAAGTGTTGTGGCTGTTGTAGTGTTTAGTAAGTGTAGTGGTTGTGGTAGTGTTTCGTAAGTGTGGTGGATTTGTGGTAGTGTTCAGTAAGTGTGGTGGTTATGGTAATGTTGTAGTTAAGTGTGAGTGATTTGTGTGGTAGTGTTGGGAGTAAGTCGTAGGTAGTTTGTGGTAGTGATAATAAGTGTGGTGGTTTGCGGTATGGTTTTTATTAAATGTGGTGGTTGTGGTAGTGTTTGGTAAGTGTAGTTGGTTTGTGGTAGTGATGGGGTAAGTGTGGTGGTTTGTGGTAGTGTTTTCAAAGTGTCGTGGTTGTGGTAGTGTTTGTTAAGTGTGGTGGTTGGGGTAGTGTTTGAGTAAATCAATAATTTGGTGTAAGTAGTTTTTGGTAAGTGTAGTGCTTGTGGTAGTGTTTAGTAAGTGTGGTGGTTATTGGTAATGTTGGGTGAAATGTGTAATTGGTTATTGGTGAGTGTTTGGTAGAGATGTTGTAGTTGTGTTGAGTGTTGGGGTAGAAAGTGTGGTGGTTGTGATAGTGTTTAGTAAGTGTAATGCTTGTGGTAGTGTTTAGTAAGTGTGGTGGTTGTGGTAGTGTTGAAGGTAGAATTAATGGTGGTTGTGGTAGTGATGGGAGTAGGGAGTGTGTTGGTTGTGGTGGTGTTTGGGAGATGTGGTGGTTGTGGTAGTGTTTGAAAAGTGTGCTGGGTGTGGTAGTGTTTAGTAAGTGTTGTGGCTGTTGTAGTGTTTAGTAAGTGTATGTAGTGGTTTGTGTTAGTGTTTCGTAAGTGTGGTGGTTGTGGTAGTGTTTGGTAGTGTGGTGGTTATGGTAGTGTTGTAGTTAAATTAATTGGTGGTTGTGGTAGTGTTGGGAGTAAGTGTGGTGGTTGTGGTAGTGATCAGTATGTTTAGTGGTTGTGTTAGTGTTTAGAATGTGTGGTGGTTGTTCTTAGTTTTTGGTAAGTGTGGTGGTTGTGTTAGTGATATAAGTGTTGTTGTTGCGGTATGGTTTAGTAAGTGTGATGGATGTTAAGTTTGGTAGGAGTGTGGTGGATTTGTGGTAGCTGGTGTTTAGTAAGTGTGTGGTTTGTGGTAGTGTTGGGGAGTAAATGGGTGGTTGTGGTAGTGTTTAGTAAGTTTAGTGGTTGTGGCAGTGTTGTTTTAGTATGTGTGAATTGGTTATGGTAGTTTTTGTGGTAAGTGTGGAGGTTGTGGTAGTGATAATATGTGTGTTGTGGTTGCGGTATGGTTTAGTAAGTGTGGTGGTTTTGGTAGTGTTTGTTAAATTAATTGGTGGTTGTGGTAGTGTTGTGTGGTAGAGTATGGTGATTGCGGTGGGGTTTGAAAGTAAGTGTGGTGGTTGTGGTATTGTTTGGTAAGTGTGATTATTTGTGGTAGTGTTTGGTAGAGATGTGGTGGTTGTGATAGTGTTTTGGTAAGAGATGTGGTGGTTGTGAAAACAGTGTTTGGTAAGTGTGGTGCTTGTGGTAGTGTTTGAGCAGTGTGGTGGTTGTGGTAGTGTTTGGTAAGTGTAATTGGTTGAGGCAATGTTTTGTAGAATGTGAATTGGTTGTGAGTAGTTTTAGAATTAGAAGATGTGGTGGATTTGAGGTAGTGTTTGAGTAAAGTAATTGGTGTGTGGTAGTGATGGAATTAAGTGCTTAGTGGTTGTGGTAGTGTTTAGTAAGAGTGGTGATTGTGGTAGTGTTTAGGAAGTGTGGTGGTTGTGTGGTAGTGTTGGGAGTAAGTGTGGTGGTTGTGGTAGTGTTTAGAAAATTAATATAGTTGTGGTGGTGTTAGGGTAGGGTATGGTGGTTATGATGGTGTTTAGTAAGTATGGGGGTTTTGGTAGTGTTTAGCTGTGGGTGTGGTGGTTGTGGTGGTGTTGGGGAGTAAGTGTGGTGAAGTTTGTGGTAGTGTTTTTGTAGGGTGTGATGGTTGTGGTGGTCTGTCTCTATAATGTAATTGGTCAGCCGTGGTTTTTCAGGGTAAAGTGTAATTGGTTGTGTGGTAGTGTTTAGTAAGTGTGTGTGGTGGTTATTGGTAGTGTTGGGAGTAGAGATGTGAAATTGGTTGGGGGTGGTGTTTAGTAAGTGTGGTGGTTGTGGTAGTGTTGGGGTAAGTGTGGTGGATTTGTGGTAGTGTTGGGTAAGTGTGGTGGTTGGTGAGTGTGTTGGTTGTGGTAGTGTTGGGAAAGTGTGGTGGTTGAGGTTGTGTTTAGTAAGTGTGGTGGATGTGGTAGTGTTGGGGTAAGTGTGGTGGTTGTGGTAGTGTTTGGTAAGTGTGTGGGTATGGTAGTGTTTGGTATGTGTGGTGGTTGTGGTAGTGTTTCTTAAGTGTGGTGGTTATGGTAGTTTTGGGGTAAGTGTGGTGGTTGTGGTAGTGTTTGGTAGAGTGTGGTGGCTTGGTAGTGTTTAGTAAGAGTGGTGGTTCTGTTTGTTTAGTATATTGGAGTGGTTGTGGTATTGTTTAATAAGTGTGGTGGTTGTGGTAGTGTTTGGTAAGTGTGGTGGTTGTGGTAGTGTTTGGTAAGTGGTGGTTGTGGTAGTGTTTAGTAAGTGTAGTGGTTGTGGTAGTGTTGGGGTAAGTGTGGTTTTTGTGGTAGTGTTTAGTAAGTTTAGTGGTTGTGGTAGTGTTTAGTAAGTGTGGTGGTTGTGGTAGTGTTTGGAGTAAGTGTGGTGGTTGTGGTAGTGTTGGGGTAAGTGTGGTGGTTGTGGTAGTGTTTGGTAAGTGTGGTGGTTATGGTTGTTTTGGGGTTAAGTGTGGTGGTTGTGGTTGTGCTTGGTGAGTGTGTTCATTGTGGTAGTGTTGGGGTAAGTGTGGTGGTTGTGGTAGTGTTTAGTAAGTGTGGTGGTTATGGTAGTGTTGGGGTAAGTGTGGTGGTTGTGTTGTTTGGTAAGTGTGGTGATTGTGGTAGTGGTTGGGAGTAAGTGTGGTGGTTGTGGTAGTGTTTAATAAGTGTGTTGGTTGTGGAAATGTTTGATAAATTGAGGTGGTTGTGGTATTGTTTGGTAAATGTGGTGGTTGTGGTAGGGTTGGGGTAAGCATGGTGGTTGTGGTAGTGTTTGGTAAGTGTGGTGGATTTGGAAGTGCTGGGGTAAGTGTGGTGGTTGTGATAGTGTTTAGTAAGATTTTTGGTTGTATCAGTGTTTAGTAAGTGTGGTGGTTTTGGAAGTGTTCGGTAAGTGTGGTGGTTGTTGTAGTGTTTAGTAAGTGTGGTGGTTGTGGTAGTGTTTGGTAAGTGTGGTGGTTGTGGTAGTGTTGGGGTAAGTGTGGTGGTTGTGGTAGTGTTTGGTAAGTGTGGTGGTTGTGGTAGTGTTTAGTAAGTTTAGTGGTTGTGGTAGTGTTGGGTAAGTGTGGTGGTTGTGGTAGTGTTGGGGTAAGTGTGGTGGTTGTGGTAGTGTTTAGTAAGTTTAGTGGTTGTGGTAGTGTTTAGTATGTGTGGTGGTTGTGGTAGTTTTTGGTAAGTGTTGTGGTTGTGGTAGTGATAATAAGTGTTGTGGTTGCGGTATGGATTAGAAGTGTGGTGGTTGTGGTAGTGTTTGTTACTTGTGGTGGTTGTGGTAGTGTTTGGTAAGTGTGGTGGTTGTGGTAGTGTTTAGTAAGTGTGGTGGTTGGTAGTGTTGGGGTAAGTGTGGTGGTTGTAGTAGTGTTTAGTAAGTTTAGTGGTTTGTGGTACTGTTGAGTATGTGTGGTGGTTGTGGTAGTGTTGGGTAAGTGTGGTGGTTGTGGAAGTGCTGGGAGTAAGTGTGATGGTTTGTGATAGTGTTTAGTAAGTTTTGGTTTGTAGCAGTGTTTAGTAAGTGTGGTGGTTTTGTGGAGTGTTCGGTAAGTGTGGTGGTTGTTGTAGTGTTTATTAAGTGTGGTGGATGTGGTAGTTTGGTAAGTGTGGTGGTTGTGGTAGTGTTTAGTAAATGTGGTGGTTGTGGTTGTGTTGGGGTAAGTGTGGTGGTTGGTAGTGATAATAAGTGTGGTGGTTGGGGTATGGTTTAGTAATTGTGGGTGGTTGATGGTGTTGGTGTAAGTGTGTTGGTTGTGGTAGTGTTTGGTAAGTTTAGTGGTTTGTGGTAGTGTATAGGTATGTGTGGTGGTTGTGGTAGTTTGGGTAAGTGTGGTGGTTGTGGTAGTGATAATATGTGTTGTGGTTGTGGTATGGTTTAGTAAAGTGTGGTGGTTGTGTTAGTGTTTGGTAACATGGAGGTTATGGTAGTGTTGGGGGTAAGTGTGGTGGTTGTGGTTGTGTTTGGTAAGTTGGTGGTTGGTAGTGTTTAGTAAGTGTGTTGGTTGTGGTAGTGTTTGGTAAGTGTGGTGGTTGTGGTAGTGTTTGGCAAATGTGTTGGTTGTTGTAGTGTTTGAGTAAGTGTGTTGGTTGTGTGGTAATGTTTGGTAGGTGTGGTGGTTGTGGTAGTGTTGGGGAAAGTGTGGTGGTTGCGGTAGTGTTTAGTAAGTGTGGTGGTTGTGGTAGTGTTGGGGTAAGTGTGGTGGTTGTAGTTGT
>NW_024743807.1:0-15905 GCF_018991925.1 Homarus americanus | reverse complement strand
CCAGGTACATCTCTGCTCCCAGGTACTCCACTGACATTCCTGGTACACCTCTGACACTCCCAGGTACACGTCCGACCCTCCCAGATACACCTCTGACCCTCCCAGGTACACCACAAACCTCCCAGGTACACCTCTGACACTCCCAAATCACCTCGACCTCCCAGGTATGACCTCCGACACTCCAGGTACACCTCTGACACTCAGGTACACCTTACACTCCCAGGTACACCTCCTACAATCACAGGTACACTTCCTGACACTCCCAGGTACACCTCCGACCTCCCAGGTACACCTGACACTCCCAGGTACACCCCAGACACTTCAGGTACACTTCTCACACTCCCAGGTAACCCCTGACACTCCCAGGTACACCTCTGACACTCCCAGGTACACCTCTGACACTCCCAGGTACACCTCTGACACTCTCAGGTACACATTTGACACTCCCAGGTACTCCACTGACATTCCCTGGTACACCTCTGACACTCCCAGGTACACCGCTGACACTGCCAGGTACACCTCCGACACTCCCAGGTACACCTCCGACACTCCCAGAGACACTTCCTGCTCCCAGGTCACACCTCCAACACTCCCAGGTACCTCTGAGCCTCCCAGGTACACCTCTGACCTCCAAGTTACACCACTGACCTCCCAGGTACACCTCTGACCTCCCTCCACTGACACTTCCTGGTACACCTCTGACCTCCCAGGGCGATACGACCTCCCAGGTACACCTCTGGCACTCCCAGGTACACCTCTGACACTCAGGTACACCTTTGACCTCCCAGGTACTCCACTGACCTCCCAGGTACATCTCTGACCTCCCAGGTACACCTCTGACACTGCCAGGTACACCTCCTGACAATCCCAGGTGCTCCTGTGGACACTCCCAGGTACACCTCCGACACTCCCAGGTACACCTCCTGACACTCCCAGGTACACCTCGATATTCCCAGGTACACCTCCGATATTCTCAGGTACACCTTTGAGAACTCCCAAGTACTCCTGTGACACTCCTATGTGCACCTCTGACACTCCCAGGTACACTCCGACACTCCCAGGTACACCTCCACACTCCCAGGTACACCCAGACCTCCGGTACTTCTCCACCTCCCAGGTGCACCTCCTGACACTCCCAGATACACCTTTGACACTCCCAGGTACCTGACACTCCCAGGTACACCTCTGACCTCCCAGGTACACCTCTGACCTCCCCGGGTGCTCCTCTGACATTCCTAGGTACATCTCTGACACTCCCAGGTACACCACTGACACTCCCAAGTGCACCACTGACACTCCCACCTCTCACACTCCCCTTGCCCAGGTACACCCCAGGCTGCTCCCAGGTGCACTTCTCCTCCCCAGGTACCTCTGGCCTCCCAGGTACACCTCTGACACTCCCAGGTACACATTGTACTCCCAGGTACACCTCTGACACTCCCCAGGTGCCTCCTGACACTCCCGGGTACTCCTCTGACATTCAGGTACATCTCTGACACTCCCAGGTACACCTCTGACACTCCCAGAGTGCACCACTGATGACACTCCCAGGTACAACCTCCGACAATCCAGGTACATCTCCGACACTCCAGGTACACTTCTTACCTCCCAAGTACACCTCTGACACTCCAGGTACAGACACTCCCAGGTACACTTCACACTCCCAGGTACACCTCCCGGCTTGCTCCCAAGTACCTCTGACTTGCTTCAGGTACACCTCTGACACTCCCAGGTACACCTCCTGACACTCCCAGGTACACCTCTGACACTCCCAGGTACTCACTGACATTCCGTGGTACACATCTCACACTCCCCAGGTACACCGCTGACACTACTTAGTACACCTCCGACACTCCCAGGAACACCTCCGACACTCCCTGGTACACTTCTCACCTCCCAGGTACCTCCGACACTCTGCGTTACCTCTGACACTCCCAGGTACACCTCTGTCACTCCAAGGTGCACCTCTGACACTCCCAGGTACACCTCAGGCACTCCCAGGTACACCTCTGACACTCCCAGGTGCACCTCTGACCTCCCAGGTACCTCTGCCACTCCCAGGTACTCCACTGACATTCCTTGATGCCCTCTGACACTCCCAGGTACACGTCCGACACTCCCAGATACACCTCTGGCCTCCCAGGTACACATCCTGACCTCCCCAGGTACACCTCCTGGCCTCCCAGGTACTCTGCTGGCACTCCCTGGTACACCTGACCTCTGGGTACACCCCAACCTCCCAGGTACACCCCAAACACTCCCAATCAGTGCCTTCAACGCTCCCAGGTACACCTCTGACCTCCCAGGTACACCTTTGACACTCCCAGGTACTCCACTGACATTCCGTGGTACACATCTCACACTCCCAGGTACCTTCGACACTGCCAGGTACACCTCCGACACTCCCAGGAACCTCCGACACTCCCTGGTACCTTCTCACACTCCCAGGTACACCTCCGACCTCCCAGGTACCTCCCTGACACTCCCAGGTACACCTCCCAGTCACTCCAAGGTACACCTCTGACACTCCCAGGTACACCTCCTGACACTCCCAGGTACACCTCCCAGCACTCCCAGGTACCTCTGCCTCCCAGGTACACCTCTGACCCTCCCAGGTACCCTGGCTGCTCCAGGTACACCCCAGACACTCCCAGGTACACTTCTCACACTCCCTAGGTACATCTGACACTCCTAGGTACTCTCTGTCCTCCCTGATACACCTCCCACTACCCAGGTACATGCAACACTCCCAGGTACACGCTGATACTGCCAGGTACACCTCAGACACTGCCAGGTACACCTCCAGACACTGGCAGGTACACCTCGAACCTCCCAGGCACCTCAGACTCCAAGGTGCACCTCTGACACTCAACGCACCTCTGACACTCCCAGGCACCTCCCAGCCTCCCAGGTACACCTCAGACACTCCCAGGTACACCGCCCAACACTCAGGTACACCTCTGACACTCCAAGTACACCTCTGACACCCCCAGGTACACCTCTGACCTCCCAGGTACACCTCTGACACTCCCAGAAACCTCTGACACTCCCAGGTACACCTTTGACACTCCCAGGTACTCCACTGACTCCTGGCACCTCTGATACTCCCCGGTACACCGTTGACACTGCCAGGTACCTCCGACACTCCCAGGTACTCCACCACACTCCCAGATACACCTCTGACCTCCCAGGTACACCTCTGACACTCCCAGGTACACTTCTGACCTCCCAGGTACACCTCTGACACTCCCAGGTACATCTCTGACACTCCCAGGTACTCCACTGACATTCCTTGGTACACCTCTGACACTCCCAGGTACACGTCCGACCCTCCCAGATACACCTCTGACACTCCCAGGTACACCGCAAACACTCCCAGGTACACCTCTGACACTCCCAAGTACACCTCTGACACTCCCAGGTATACCTCCGACACTCCAAGGTACACCTCTGACACTCCCAGGTACACTTCTTACACTCCCAGGTACACCTCCTACAATCACAGGTACACTACACTCCCAGGTACACCTCCGACACTCCCAGGTACACCTCCCAGCCTCCCAGGTACACCCCAGACACTTCAGGTACACTTCTCCACACTCCCAGGTAAACCTCTGACCTCCCAGGTACCTCCTGACACTCCCAGGTACACCTCTGACACTCCCAGGTACACCTCTGACACTCTCAGGTACACATTTGACACTCCCAGGTACTCACTGACATTCCTGGCACACCTCCCAACCTTGCTGCCAGGTACACCTCCGACACTCCCAGGTCACCTCCGACACTCCCAGGAACACTTCTCCACACTCCAGGTACACCTCCAACACTCCCAGGTACACCTCTGACACTCCCAGGTACACCTCTGACACTCCAAGTTACACCATGACACTCCCAGGTACCTCGACACTCCCAAGTGCTCCACTGACATTCCTGGTACAGCACTCCCAGGTGCACGTCTGACACTCCCAGGTATACCTCTGACACTCCCAGGTACACCTCTGACACTCACAAACTTTCCAACCTCCCAGGTACTCCACTGACACTCCCAGGTACATCTCTGACACTCCCAGGTACCTCTGACACTGCCAGGTACACCTCCTGACACTCCCAGGTACTCCTGTGACCTCCCAGGTACACCTCCAACACTCCCAGGTACCTCTGACCTCCCAGGTACCTCCGATATTCCCAGGTACACCTCCGATATTCTCAGGTACACCTCCGTCTCCCAGGTACCTTTGAGACTCCCAAGTACTCCTGTGACCTCCTATGTGCACCTCTGACACTCCCAGGTATACCTCCGACACTCCCAGGTACCTCTGACACTCCCAGGTACCTTCTTACACTCCCAGGCACACCTCCTACAATCACAGGTACACCTCTGACCTCCCAGGTACACCTCCGACCTCCCAGGTACACCTCTCCACACTCCCAGGTACACCCCAGACACTCCCAGGTACACTTCTCCCTCCCAGGTACACCTCTGACCTCCCAGATACACCTCTGACACTCCCAGGTACACCCTGACACTCCCAGGTACACCTCTGACACTCCCAGGTACACCTCTGACCTCCCAGGTACTCCTCTGACATTCCCTAGGTACATCTCTGACTCCCAGGTACACCTCTGACACTCCCAAGTACACCACCTGACACTCCCAGGTACAACCTCCGACAATCCCAGGTAAACCTCCGACACTCCCAGGTACCTTCTTACACTCCCAAGTACCTCTGACACTCCCAGGTACACCCCAGACACTCCCAAGTGCACTTCTCTACTCCCAGGTACACCTCCGACACTCCCAAGTACACCTCCTGACACTTCCAGGTACCTCTGACACTCCCAGGTACACCTCTGACCTCCCAGGTACACCTTTGACACTCCCAGGTACTCCACTGACATTCCGTGGTGCCATCTCACCTCCCAGGTACACCGCTGACACCCAGGTACCTCCGACACTCCAGGAACACCTCCGACACTCCCAGGTACCTTCTCTCCTCCCAGGTACACCTCCCAGGTACCCAACACTCCCAGGTACACCTCTGTCACTCCAAGGTACACCTCTCTGTCCTCCAGGTACACCTCTGACACTCCAGGTACACCTGCTGACTAATACCCACCTCCTGACACTCCCAGGTACACCTCTGACCTCCCAGGTACTCCCACTGACTTTCCTTGGTAAACCTCTGACACTCCCAGGTACACGTCCGACACTCCCAGATACACCTCTGACACTCCCAGGTACACCTCTGACACTCCAGGTACACCTCTGACACTCCCAGGTACTCCACTGACCTCCCTGGTACACCCCTGACACTCCCAGGTACCCCTGACACTCCCAGGTACACCCCAGACACTCCCAGGTTGCCTTCTCACACTCCTAGGTACACCTCTGACACTCCTAGGTACTCCTCTGTCACTCCTGATACACCTCTAACCTCCCAGGTACACCGCTGACCTCCCAAGTACACCTCTGACACCCCCAGGTACACCTCTGACCTCCCAGGTACACCTCTGACACTCCCAGGACACCTCCTGACCTCCCAGGTACACCTTTGACACTCCCAGGTACTCCACTGACATTCCCTGGTACACCTCTGATACTCCCCTACCGTTGACACTGCCAGGTACACCTCCGACACTCCCAGGTACTCCACTGACATTCCTTGGTACACCTCTGACCTCCCAGGTACGTCCGACCTCCCAAGTACACCTCTGACACTTCCAGGTACACCACTGACACTCCCAGATACACCTCTGACACTCCCAGGTACACTCGGCACTCCCAGGTACATACAGCCTCCCAGGTACACCTCTGACCTCCAGGTGCATGCATTGCTCCCAAGTTACTCCACTGACATTCAGCAGGTGCACCTCTGACACTCCCAGGTACACGTCCGACCCTCCAGATACACCTCTGAGCCTCCGGGTACACCACAAACCTCCCAGGTACACCTCTGACACTCCCAAATTACCTCGGCCTCCCAGGTATGCACCTCCGACACTCCAGGTGCCACCTCCTGACACTCAGGTTACGCCTTATACTCCCAGGTACACCTCCTACAATCACAGGTACACTTCACAGACACTCCCAGGTACACCTCCGGCCTCCCAGGTGCACCTGACACTCCCAGGTGCACCCCAGACCTTCAGGTGCACTTCTCACACTCCCAGATGAGCCCTGACACTCCCAGGAACACCTCTGACACTCCCAGGTGCACCTCTGACCTCCCAGGTGCACCTCTGACACTCAGGTACACATTTGACACTCCCAGGTACTCCACTGACATTCCCTGGTACACCTCTGACACTGCCAGGTGCACACACTGACGCCTGCCAGGTACACCTCCGACACTCCCCAGATTACTACCTCCGACACTCCCAGAGACACTTCCTGCTCCCAGGTGCACCCCTCCAACACTCCCAGGTACCTCTGAGCCTCCCAGGTGCACCTCCTGACCTCCAAGTTACACCACTGACCTCCCAGGTGCACCTCTGGCCTCCCTCCACTGACACATTTCCTGGTACACCTCTGGCCTCCCAGGGCGATGCGACCTCCCAGGTACACCTCTGGCACTCAGGCACACCTCTGACACTCAGGTACACCTTTGACCTCCCAGGTACTCCACTGACCTCCCAGGTACATCTCTGACCTCCCAGGTGCACACCTCTGACACTGCCAGGTACACCTCCTGACAATCCCAGGTGCTCCTGTGGCCACTCCCAGGTACACCTCCGACACTCCCAGGTACACCTCCCTGAGCACTCCCAGAGTACACCTCGATATTCCCAGGTACACCTCCGATATTCTCAGGTACACCTTTGGGAACTCCCAAGTACTCCTGTGACACTCCTATGTGCACCTCTGACCTCCCAGGTACACTCCGACACTCCCAGGTACCCCTCCACACTCCCAGGTACACCCAGACCTCCGGTGCTTCTCCACCTCCCCGGGTGCACCTCCTGACACTCCCCAGATGCACCTTTGACACTCCCAGGTGCCTGACACTCCCAGGACACACCTCTGACCTCCCAGGTGCACCTCTGACCTCCCCGGGTGCTCCTCGGGCATTCCTAGGTGCATCTCTGAGCCTCCCAGGTGCACCACTGAGCACTCCCAAGTGCACCACTGAGCCTCCCAGGTACAGCCTCCGACAATCCCAGGTAAACCTCCGACACTCCCAGGTGCACTTCTTACACTCCCAAATTACACCTCCTGACACTCCCAGGTACACTAGACCTCCCAGGTACACTTCTCCACACTCCCAGGTACCCCTCCAAGAGCACTCCCAAATTACACCTCTGAGCACTTCCAGTACACCCTCCTGGCCTCCCAGGTACACCTCTGACTCCCAGGTACACCTTTGACACTCCCCAGGTACTCACTGGCATTCATGGTACACATCTCCACCTCCCAGGTACACACTGACACTGCCAGGTACACCTCCGACACTCCCAGGAACATATCCGACACTCCCAGATTGCCTTCTCACCTCCCAGGTGCACCTCCATTGCTCCCAGGTGCACCTCTGACCTCCCAGGTGCCCCTCTGTCCTCCAAGGTGCCTCCTGACCTCCCAGGTACACCTCTGGCCTCCCAGGTGCACCTCCTGACCTCCCAGGTACACCTCTGACACTCCCAGGTGCACCTCTGACACTCCCAGGTGCTCACTGGCTTTCCTTAGTGAAGCCTCTGACCTCCCAGGTACACGTCAAACCTCCCAGATACACCTCTGACACTCCCAGGTACACACCTCCTCCCAGGTGCACCTCTGACTCCCAGGTACTCCACTGAGCCTCCCTGGTACCATGACACTCCCAGGTACACACTGACACTGCCAGGTACACCTCAGACACTGCCAGGTGCACCTCAGACACTCCCAGGTGCATCTCAAGACTCTCCAGGTGCACCTCCTGACACTCCTAGTGCACCTCTGAGCCTCCCCAGACACACCTCTGACCTCCCAGGTGCACCTCAGACACTCCCAGATGCCACCGCTGACACTCCCAGGTGCACCTCTGACCTCCCCAAGTAAACCTCCTGACCTCCAAGGTGCCTCTGACACTCCCAGACACACCTCTGACCTCCCAGTGCACCTCTGACCTCCCAGATGCACCTCTGGCCTCCAGGTACACCTCTGACACTCCCAGGTGCACCTCCTGACCTCCCAGGTACTCCACTGACATTCCTTTGTACACCTCCTGACACTCTCAGGTACACGTCCGACCTCCCAGATACACCTCCGACAATCACAGGTACACCTCTGGCCCCTCCCAGGCCTGGCCTCTGAGCCTCCCAGGTGCACCTCTGACACTCCCAGCACCTCTGGCCTCCCAGGTACACCTTTCACCTCCCCAGGTACACCGTTGACACTGCCAGGTACACCTCCGACACTGGGTACTCACTGACATTCATGGTACACCTCTGACCTCCCAGATACACGTCCGACACTCCCAAGTACACCTCTATTTACTTTAGATTACACCACTGACACTCCCAGATACACCTCTGGCCTCCCAGGTACACCCAGAGCCTCCAGGTACACCTCCTGACCTCCCAGGTACACCTCTGACCTCCCAGGTGCAGCTCTGACCTCCCAGGTGCTCCACTGACATTTCCTTGGTACACCTCTGGCCTCCCAGGTACACGTCAGAGCCTCCCAGATACACCTCTGACGCTCCCAGGTGCACACGCCCCAGGTGCACCTCTGACACTCCCAAATTACCTCTGACACTCCCAGAGTATACCTCCGACACTCCCAGGTTGCCTCTGACACTCCCAGGTACACTTCTTACACTCCCAGGTACACCTCCTACAGTCATAGGTGCACCTCTGAGCCTCCCAGAACACCTCCAGGCATTCCCAGGTGCACCTCTGACCCCACTCCTAGGTACACCCCAGACCTCCCAGGTGCACTTCCTCACCTCCCAGGTGAGCCCTCTGGCCTCCCAGGTAAACCTCTGACACTCCAGGTACACCTCTGACTCCCAGGTACACCTCTGACACTCTCAGGTACACCTTTGACCCCTCCCATGTCCACTGGCATTCCCTGGTACACCTCTGGCCTCCCAGGTGCACCTCGACACTCCCAGGAACACTTCCTCACACTCCCAGGTGCACCTCCGACACTCCCAAGGTACACTGACACTCCCAGGGCACACCTCAGCCTCCAAAGGTGCACACCCCTGGCCGCCCAGGTACACCTCGGCCTCCCAAATTACTCCCACCCGGCGTTCTGGTACACCTCTGACACTCCCAGGTGCGTCCGGGCACTCCCAGGTGCACCCTCTGACCTCCCAGGTGCACCTCTGACAGCACTCCTTGGGTACACCTTTGACACTCCCAGATTACTCCACGGCCTCCCAGGTACATCTCTGACACTCCCAGGTACACCTCTGACACGCCAGGTACACCTCTGACATTCCCAGGTACTCCTGTGACCTCCCAGGTACACCTCCATTCCCAGGTGCACCTCAGCACTCAGGTACACCTCCATTATTCCCAGGTACACACCTCCGATGTCCCAGGTACACCTCCGTCTCCCAGGTACACCTTTGAGACTCCCAAGTGCTCCTGTGACACTCCCAAAGTACACCTCTGACACTCCCAGCTACACTTCTTACACCTCCCAGGTGCACCTCCTGCAATCTGGGTACACCTCCTGGCCTCCCAGGTGCACCTCAGACACTCCCAGGCATGCCTCCGACACTCCCAGGTGCACCTCTGGCCTCCCAGTGCTTCTTACTTTCCCAGGTGACCTCCTCTGATCACAGGTGCACCTCCTGGCCTCCCTGGTACACCTCCGACACTCCCAGGTACACCTCTGACCTCCCAGGTACACCCAGACCTCCCAGATTGCACTTCTCACACTCCCAGGTGAAACCTCTGACACTCCCAGGTGCACCTCTGACACTCCAGGTACACCTCTGACACTCCCAGGTACACCTCTGACCCCTCCTCAGGTACAGCGGCCTCCCAGGTGCTCACTGAGGCATTCCACAATTTGCACCTCTGACACTCCCAGATTTTACCGCTGACACTGCCAGTGCACCTCCCGACCTCCCAGAGTGCACCTCCGGCCTCCCCAGGAACACTTCTCACACTCCCAGGTACGCACTCCGACACTCCCAGGTGCACCTCTGACACTCCCAGGTGCACCTCCTGAGCCCCTCCAAAGGTACACCTTTGAGCCTCCCCAGGGTGCACCCTATGACCTCCCAAATTGCTCACTGACATTCCCTGGTACACTGACACTCCCCAGGTGCGTCCGACACTCCCAGGTACACATCTGGCCTCCCAGGGTACACCTCTGACACTCGCAGGTACACCTTGAGCCTCCCAGGTGCTCCACTGGCCTCCCAGGTACATCTCTGGCCTCCCAGGTGCCTCTGAGCCTGCCAGGTACACCTCCTGACATTCCCAGGCCTCTGCTTGAGCCTCCCAGGTACACCTCCACGACACTCCCAGATGCACCTCTGACCTCCCAGGTACACCTCCGATATTCCCAGTGCCTTCGATATTCAGGTAAACCTCCGATACTCCCAGTGCACCTTTGAGACTCCCAAGTACTCCTGCTTGACACTCCAAAATTACCTCCTGGCCTCCCAGCCTACACTTCTTACACTCCCATTTACACCTCCACAATCTGGGTACACCTCTGACCTCCCAAGGTACACCTCCGACACGCCCATTAATATCTCCGACCTCCAGATTTACACACCTCTGGGCGCTCCCAGATTGCCTTCTTACACTCCCAGATTTTGCACCTCCCCTGCAATCAGGTACCTCCTGACACTCCCAGATTGCACCTCCGACACTCCCAGGTGCATCTGACCTCCCAGGTACACCCCACACACTCCCAGGTGCACTTCTCCCACACTCCCAGGTGCATCTGACACTCCCAGGTACACCTCGGCCTCCCAGGTGCACCTCTGACACTCCCAGGGACACTGCCTCTGACCTCCCAGGTACACCTTTGACACTCCCAGGTAATCCACCAGTATTCCCTGGTACACCTCTAACCTCCCAGGTACACCATTGACACTGCCAGGTGCACCTCCCACCTCCCAGGTACTCCACTGACATTCCTTGGAACCTCCTGACACTCCCAGGTACGTCCGGCCACTCCCAAGTGCACCTCCTGACCTTCAGGTACACCTCTGACCCTCCCAGGTGCATCTCAACACTCCCAGGTGCCACCTCTGACACTCCCAAGGTGCACCTCTGACCTCCCAAGGTGCACCTCTGGCCTCCCAGGTGCACCTCTGTCACTCCCAAGGTACTCCACACTGACATTCCTTGAGTACCTCGGCACTCCCAGGTACACCTCTGACACTCCAGGCCACCTCCGACACTCCCAGGTACACCTCCTGACCTCCCAGGTACACTTCTTATACTCCAAGTGCACCTCCTGCAATCACAGGTACACCTCTGACACTCTAGGTACACCTCCCGACACTCCCCAGGTGCACCTCTGGCATTCCCAAGTGCACCCCCAGACACTCCCAGGTACACTTCTCACACTCCCAGGTACACCTCTGGCCTCCCAGGTACACCTCTGGCCTCCCAGGTACACCTCCTGACCTCCCAGGTACCTCTGACACTCTCAGGTACACCTTTGGCCTAAGATTGCTCCACTGACATTCCCTGGTGCCTCTGACACTCCCAGGTACACCGCTGACCTGCCAGGTACACCTCCAGAACACTCCCCAGTGGGCCTCCTTGCTTCAGGTACACCTCTGACACTCCCAGGTACACACCTCTGACAATCCAAGACACACCTCCTGACACTCCCAGGTGCACCTCTGAGCCTCCCAAATTACTCCACTGAGCATTCCCTGGTACACCTTGGCCTCCCAGGTGCACATTCAAGCCTCCCAGCTACACCTGACACTCCAGAGTACTCACTGACACTCCCAGGTACACCTCTGACACTCCCAGGTGCACCTCTGACACTCCCAGGTACACCTCTGACACTCAGGTACACCTCCTGACACTCCCAGGTACACCTCTGACACTCCCAGGTACACCTCGCCACTCCCAGGTACTCCACTGACATTCCTTGGAACACCTCCTGACCTCCCAGATTACGTCGACCTCCCAGTACATCTGACACTTCCAGATTGCCTCTGACCTCCCAGGTACACCTATAACACTCCCAGGTACACCTCTGGCCTCCCAGGTACACCTCTGACACTCCCAGGTGCACCTCCTGACACTCCCAGGTACACCTCTGTCACTCCCAGGTACTCCACCTGACATTCCCAGGTACCTCTGACCTCCCAGGTACACCTCCTGACACTCCCAGGTATACCTCCACGACCTCCCAGGTACACCTCTGACACTCCCAGGTACCTTCTCACACTCCAAGGTACACCTCCTATCACAGGTACCTCTGACCTCCCAGGTACACCTCCGACACTCCCAGGTACCTCTGAGCATTTCCCAGGTGCACCCCAGACACTGCCAGGTACACCTCAGACACTGCCAGGTACACCTCAGACACTCCCAGGTACACCTCAGACACTCCAAGGTACACCTCTGACACTCCCAGCACCTCTGACCTCCCAGGCACACCTCTGACACTCCAGGTACCTCAGACACTCCCAGGTGCACCGCTGACACTCCCAGGTACCTCCTGGCCACTCCCAAGTACACCTCTGACACCCCAGGTACACCTCTGACCTCCCAGGTACACCTCCTGACACTCCCAGGGACACCTCTGACCTCCCAGGTACACCTTTGACACTCCCAGACTCCACTGACATTCCCTGGTACACCTCTGATACTCCCGGTACACCTTGTTGAGTACACCTCCGACACTCCCAAGGCCTCCACTGACATTCCTGGTACACCTCTGACACTCCCAGGTACACCTCTGACACTCCCAAGTAAACCTCTGACTCCAGGTACACCTCTGACACTCCCAGGTACACCTCTGAAACTCCCAGGTACACCTCCTGACCTCAGGTGCACCTCTGGCCTCCCAGGTACACCTCTGACCCTCCCAGGTGCACCTCCTGGCCTCCCAGGTACTCCACTGACATGACATTCCTTTGTACACCTCTGGCTTATCTCAGGCCCACGTCCGGCTTGCTCAGACCACCTCCGACAATCACCTTGCACCTCCTGGCCTCCCAGGTACAACCTCTGGCACTCCCAGGTACCTCCCAGCCTCCCAGCGACACCTCCCCAACCTCCCAGGTACACCTTTGGCTTGCTCCCAGGTACACGTTGACACTGCCAGGTACACCTCCACGGCCTCCCAGGTACTCCACTGACATTCCTTGGTACCACCTCTGACACTCCAGGTACCGTCCGACACTCCCAAGTACACCTCTGACACTTCCAGGTACCCACTGACACTCCCAGATACACCTCCCCAGCACTCCCAGGTACACCTCTGGCTCCCAGGTACCTCGGCCTCCCAGGTACACAGCAACCTCCAGGTACAGCTCTGACACTCCCAGTGCTCCACTGACATTCATGGTACACCTCTGGCACTCCCAGGTACCCGTCCGACACTCCCAGATACACCTCTGACACTCCCAAGTGCACGCCTCCCAGCCACTCCCAGGTATGCCTCCGACACTCCCAGGTGCCTCCTGACCTCCCAGGTGCACTTCTTATGCTCCCAGGTACACCTCCCACAATCACAGGTACCTCTGACACTCCCAGGTACACCTCCCGACACTCCCAGGTACCACCTCCTGACCTCCCAGGTACCCAGACACTCCCAGGTACTTTTCACACTCCCAGGTAAACCTCCTGGCCTCAGGTAAACCTCTGACACTCCCAGGTACACCTCTGGCCTCCCAGGTACACCTCCTGACACTCTCAGGTACACCTTTGGCCTCCCATGTACTCTGACATTCTGGTACCTCTGACACTCCCAGGTACCTCCGGCCTCCCAGGAACACTTCTCACACACTCTCCCAGGTACACCTCCGACACTCCCAGGTACACCTCTGACACTCTGGTGCACCTCTGACACTCAAGGTGCACCTCCCTGACACGCCCAATTTTCCTCTGACACTCCGTGCTCCACTGGCCATTCCTGGTACACCTCTGACACTCTCGGGTGCGTCCGACACTCCCAGGTACACCTCTGACACTCCCAGGTTACCGCCTCTGACACTCACTGGTACCTTTGACACTCCCACATGCTCCACCTGACACTCCCAGAGCTTACATCTCTGACACTCCCAGAGTACACCTCAGACACTGCCAGGTACACCCTCTGACATTCCCAGGTACTCTGTGACCTCCCAGAGTACCTCAAACACTCCCAGGTACACCTCTGACACTTTCCCAGGTACACCTCCGATATTCTAATGCTTTACCTCCAGTATTCCCAGGTACACCTCCCGATACTCCCAGGTACACCTTTGAGAACTCCCAAGTACTCTGTGACACTCCAAGTACACCTCCTGACACTCCCAGCTACACTTCTTACTGCTCCCAGGTACACCTCCTACAATCACCAGGTACACCTCCTGACACTCCCAGGTACCTCCAAGCACTCCCGGGCATGCCTCCGACACTCCCAGGTACCTCTGACCTCCCAGGTGCCGCCACTTCTTACCTCCAGGTACACCTCCTACAATCTTGGGTACACCTCAGACACTCCTGGTACCTCCGGCTTCTCCCAAGGTACACCTCTGACACTCTGCAGGTACCCCAGACACTCCCAGGTACACTTCTCACACTCCCAGGTAGCTTCTGACACTCCCAGGTACACCTCCTGACACTCCCAGGTACACCTCCCCAACACTCCCAGGTACACCTCCTGACACTCTCAGGTACACCTTTGACACTCAGGCCTCCCTGACACCCTGGTACCTCTGACACTCCCAGGTACACCGCTGACACTGCCAGTACACCTCCGACACTCCCAGGTACACCTCCGACACACCCAGGAACACTTCTCACACTCCCAGGTACCTCCGACACTCCAGGTGCACCTCTGGCCTCCCAGGTGCCTCAGCCTCCAAGGTACACCTTTGACACTCCCAGGTACACCTCTGACACTCCCAAGTGCTCCACTGACATTCCTGGTACACCTCTGACACTCAGGTGCCGTCCGACGCTCCCAGGTACACATCTGGCCTCCCAGGTACACCTCCTGACACTCGCAGGTACCTTTGACACTCCCAGGTACTCACCCCCGGCCTCCCAGGTACATCTCTGGCCTCCCAGGTACACCTCTGGCACTGCCAGGTACACCTCCCCGACATTCCCAGGTACTCCTGTGTGACACTTGGAGTACACCTCCGACACTCCCAGGTACACCTCCCAACATCCCAGGTACACACCTCCGATATTCCCCAGGTACACTTCCGATATTCCCAGGTACCTCCGATACTCCAGGTACACCTTTGAGACTCCCAAGTGCTCCTGCTTGACGCTCCAAAGTACACCTCTGACATCAGCTACACTTCTTGCTCCCAGGTACACCTCTACAATCACAGTGCACCTCTGGCCTCCCAGGTGCCTCCATTGCTCCCAGATATATCTCCGACACTCCCAGGCCACCTCAACACTCCAGGTTCATGCTTACACTCCCAGGTACACCTCCTACAATCACAGGTACACCTCTGACTTGCTCCCAGGTACCTCCGACACCCAGGTGCCATCTGACACTCCCGTTACCCCAGACACTCCCAGGTACCTTCTCACCTCCCAGGTACACATCTGTTGCTCCCAGGTACACCTCTGGCCTCCCAGGTACCTCCTGACACTCCCAGGGAGACACCTCTGACCTCCCAGGTACACCTTTGACAATCCCAGGTAATCACTGATATTCCTGGTACACCTCTGACACTCCCAGGTACACTGTTGACACTGCCAGGTACACCTCCCACACTCCCAGGTGCTCCACTGACATTCCTTGGAACACCTCTGAC
>NW_024743806.1:0-19797 GCF_018991925.1 Homarus americanus | reverse complement strand
CACCACCTCCACCACCACACTGCTCCACCTCCACACCTCCACCCCATACCAACACCTGCACCAGCACACCACCTGCACCCCACACCACCCGCACCACCACACCACCTCCACCCCACACCACCTGCACCCCACACCACCCACCACCACACCACCTCCACCACCACACCACCTCCACCCACACCACTCCACCACCACACCACCTGCAACCCCACACCACCTGCACCCCTAAACCACCTCCACCCCACACCACCTCCACAACCACACCACCTCCACCCCACACCACCTCCACAACCACACCACCTCCACCCCACACTACATCCACCCCTACACCACCCTGCAACTCCACACCACCTAAACCTTGACAACCTCCACTGCCACACCACCTCCACCCCACACCATCTCCACCCCATACCACCTGCGCCACCACACCACCCCACCCCACACCACCTGCAACCACTACACCACCTGCACCCCACACCACCCGCACCCCACAACACCCCACACCACATGCACCCCACACCACCTCCACCTCCACACCACCCACCCCACACCACCCGCAACCACCACACCACCTGCACCCCACACCACCTGCACCCCACAGCACCTTCCCACCCCGCATGCACCCCACACCACCCACCTCCACACCACTCCACCCCACACCAACCCACCCCACACCACCCACCACCACACCACCTGCAACACCACACCACCTGCACCCCACACCACCCGCACCCCACACCACCCACCCCACACCACCTGCACCACCACACCACCCGCACCCCCACACCACCCACCCAACCCCCACACCACCTCCACCACCACACCACCCTGCAACACCACACCCCACCCCACACCACCCTGCACCCCACACCACCTCCACCCCCCCAGCACCTCCACCCCACACCACCTCCACCACCACACACCACCTGCACCCCACACCACCTGCACCCCACACCACCTGCACCCCAACACCACATCCACCCCCCACACCACCTCCACCACACACACTCCACCCCACACACCACTCCACCACCACACCACCTCCAACCCCACACCACATGCACCCCACAAACTCCACCCCACACCACTCCACCACCACACCACCTGCACCCCACACCACCTGCAACCCCCACACCACCCCCACCCCCACACCACACCCAACCCCACACCACCCACCACCCCACACCACCCCACCACCACACCACCTGCAACCCCACACCACTCCACCCCACACCACTCCACCACCACACACCCAACCACCACACCACCCTGCACCCCACACACCCATCTCACCCCACACCACTCCACCCCACACCACACCCACCTCCACACCACCTGCACACCCCACACCACCCCACCACCACACCACCTGCACCCCACACCACACCACCTCACACCACCTGCACCCCACACCACCCACCCCACACCACCTCAACCCCCACACCACTCCACCCCACACCACCCGCTCAACCACACCACCTCCACCCCACACCACCTCCACCCCACACCACTCCACCCCACACCACACCTCCACACCACCACACCACCTCCACCCCACACCACCTCCACCCCCACACCACCTCAACCCCACACCGCACCCACTCCACCCCACACCACCCTGCACCCCCACACCATCTCCACCCCACACACCTCATGCCACACCACCTCCACCCCACACCCTGCACCACCACACCACCTCCACCCCACACCACCCTGCACCCCACACACCTCCACCCCACACCACCCGCACCCCACACCACCCCACCCCACACCACTCCACCCCACACCTGCACCCCACACCCCACCTGCACCCCACACCACCTCCACCCCACACACACCTCCACCCCACACCACTCCACCCCACACCACCTCCACCACCACACCACCTGCACCCCACCACACACCCCCACACCACCTCCACCTCTACACCACCCCACACCACCTTCCACCCCACACCCACCCACCACCACACCACCTGCACCCCCACACCACCTGCACCCCACACCACCACCCCACACCACCACCACACCACCTGCACCCCACACCACCTGCACCACCACACCCACCTCCACCCCACCACCTGCACCCCACACCACCTCCACCCCCACACCACACAACCACCACACCACCTCCACCCCCACACCACTCCACCACCACACCACTCCACCCCACACCACCTGCACCCCACACCACCTCCCACACCACACCACCTGCACCCCCACACCACCTGCACCTCCACACCACCCACCCCCACACCACCTCCACCCCACACACCTGCACCACCACACCACCTCCACCCCAACCACCTCCAACCAACACCACCCCTGACCACCTACACCACTCCACCACCACACCACTCCACCCCACACCACCTCTCCACCCCCACACACCACCCTCCACCCCCACACCACTCCACAACACCCACACACCTCCACCCCACACCACCTCCACCCCCACACCACCAACCCCACACCACCACCCACCCCTGCCCACCCCACCCCACCTCCACCCCCACACCACCTGCACCTCACACCATTCCCCACACCACCCGCACCACCACACCACCTCCACCCCCCACACCACTCCACCCCCACCACCTCCACCACCCCACACCACCCTCCACCCCACACCACTCCACCCCACACCACCCACCTCCACCCCACACACTCCACCCCACACACCTGCACCCCACACTCCACCCCACACCACCTGCACCCACCACACCACCTCCACCCCCACACCACTCTCCACCACCACACCACCCACCCCCACACCACTCCACCCCACACCACCTCACCCCACACCACTCCACCCCACACCACACCCACCCCACACCACTCCACACCACACCACTCCACCCCACACACCACCCCAACCACCACACACTCCACCACCACACCACCCACCCCATCTCCACCTCCACCACCACACCACCTCCACCCCCACACCACCACCACCCCACACCACCTCCACCCCCACACCACCTGCACCCCACACCACCTCCACCTCATACACCTGCACAACCACACCCACCTGCACCCCACACCACCTGCACCCCCACACCACCTCCACCCCACACCACCTCCACCACCACACCACACTCCACCTCCACACCACTTCCACCACCACACCACCTCCACCCCACACACATCCACCCCACACCACCTGCAACCCACACCACCTGCATCTCCTGACCCCACCCCACACCACCTGCACCCCACACCATCTCCACCCCCACACCACCTGCGCCACCACACCACTCCACCCCCACACACCACCTGCACCACACCACCCACACCCCCACACCACCTGCACCCCTACACCACGTCCACCACCAAACCCACATCCACCCTTCACCACCTGCACCTCTACACCACCTCCAACTATACACCACTCCCCACCTCCCACAACCCCACCCAACCCCACCATCCCACACCACTGCACCCCACCACCTACACCACACAACCACCCTTCACCACCACCCCACACCACTCCACCACCACACCACCTCCCCACACCACCTGCCACACAACCCACCACACCACTCCACCCCACACACACCCACCCCACACCACCTCCACCCCCACACCACCAAACACCACACCACCTCCACCCCACACCTCACCTGCACTCCAACACACTCCATCCCCACCCCACCATCTACCCCACCACACACCCCACACCACTCCACCCACACCACCCACACCCCACACCACTCCACCCCACACCACTCCACCCCCACCACCAACCACCCCACACCACTCCACCCCCACACCACCCAACCACCACACCACCTGCACCCACACCACTCCACCCCCACACCACCTCCACCACCACACCACCCTCCACCCCCACCACCTCCACCCCACACCACCTCCACCACCACACTCCACCTCTACACTACCTCCACCCCACACACACCCCACACAACCTCCACCCCACACCACTCCATCTCCACACCACTCCACCCCACACTCTGCAACCCCACACCACCCCACCCCACACCACTCACACCACACACCACCCACTCCCACACCATTCCACCCCATACCACCTGCACCACCACACAACCTCCACCCCCACACTACCTGCACACCTGCACCCCACACCACCTGCACCCCAACAGCACTCTCACCACCACACCACCCACTGCCACACCACCTCCACCACCAACCACCCACCCCCACACCACCTCCACAACCACACCACCCAACTGCACACCACACCAACTCACCCACCACACCATCCACCCCACACACCCACCCACCACACCACTCCACCCCACACCACCTCCACCACCACACACCCTCCACCCCACACCACCCCAACCCCACACCACCCTGCACCCCCACACACTCCACCCCACACTCCACCCACCCCACACCACCTGCACCTCTAAACCCACCTGCACCACACAACCACCACACCACCCACCCCCACACCACCCAAACCACCACACCTGCCCCACCCCACACCACCTGCAACCCCACACCACCCCCACCACCACACCACCTGCACCCCCTACACCACCTCCCCAATCACACTCCACCACCACCCCACACCACCTCCACCCCCACACGACCTGCACCCTCACACCACTCCAACCTCAAACCACCTGCACCACCACACCACCTGCAACCCCATACTCACCTGCACCACCACACCACCTGCAACCCCAACACCACCTGCACCACCACACTCCTCCACCACCACACACCCACACCCCACACCACTCCACCACCACACTCACCTGCACCCCACACCACCTGCACCACCACACCACCTGCACCCTCTACACCACCTCCAACCTCAATACCACCCCAAACACCACACCCACCCTGCACCTTACACACCACACCTCTACACCACCTCCACCACCACACCACTGCACCACCACACCACCTCCACCCCACACCACCTGCACCCCACACCACCCCACCACCACACCACACCTGCACCCCACAACACCTCCAAACCCACACACCTGCACACACTGCAACCCATACCACCCACAACCAACCACCTGCACTCTCACACCACGTCCACCACACCACATCCACCCCACACCACCCGCACCCCACACCACCTCCACCCCACACCACCTGCACCTCACACAACCTCCACCTCTACACAACCTCCACCACCACACCACCTCCACCTCTACAACAGCTCCACCACCACACCACCTCCACCCTACACTACCTTCACCACCACCACCACCTAAACCACCTGCCTTTACACCACCCCCACCCCACACCAACCTCCACCCCACACTACCTGCACCCACCACCCAACCCCACACCAGCCCAACCCCACACCACCCCAACCACCAAACCACCCCACCCCACACCACCTGCACCCCACACCACCCACACCACACCACCTCCACCCCACACACCCACCCCACACAACCCACCACACACCACCTCCACCTCTACAATAGCTCCACCACCACACCACCTCCACCCCCACCAACTCCACCCCACACAACCTCCACCACCACACCACTCCACCTCCAACAACAGCTCCACCAACACACCTCCACCCCACAACAGCTCCACCACCACACCACTCCACCCCACACCACCTGCACCCCACACCACCCACCTTTCACCACCTCCACCACCACACCACCCACCCCACACCACCCACCACCACACCACCTCCACCCCACACCACCCACACCACCTGCACCCCCACACCACCTGCACCCCACACCACCCTGCACCCCACACCACCACCACACCACTGCACCCCACACCACACCACACCTGCACCCCACACCACCTGCACCCCACACCACCTCCACCACCACCACCTGCACCACCACACCACCTGCACCCCACACCATCTGCACCCCACACCACTCCACCCCACACCACTCCACCCCACACCACCTCCACCCCCACACCACCTCCACCACCACACCACCTCCACCCCACACTGCCTCCACCCCACACCTCCACCCCACAGCACCCACCCCACACCACCTCCACCCTATACCACCTGCACCACCACACACCTGCACCTGCACTCCGCACCCCACACCACCTCCACCCCCACACCACTCCACCAACACACACACTCCACACCACCTGCATCTCTACACCACTCCACCACCACACCACCTGCACCCTACACCACTGCAACCCTGACACTACACCACCCCCACACCACCTCCACCACCACACCACTCCACCCCACACACACTCCACCACCACACTTTCTCCACCTCTATACCACCTCCACCACCACACTACCTCCACCTCTAAACCACCTCCACCTTACACCACCTCCACCCCCCACACATCCTCCACCCCACACTACCCCTACCACCACCACCACACTACCTCCACCCCACACCACCTCCACCACACCACTCCACCCCACACCACCTCCACCACACCACCTGCACCACCACACCACCTGCACCCACACCACCACCCCACACCACCCCACCTCTACACCACCTGCAACCCCACACCACCCACCCCACACCACCTCCACCCCACACACCACCCCACCACCACACTACCTGCACCACCACACTGCCACCTGCACCCCACACCACCCCGCACACCACACCACTCCACCCCACACACCGCACCCCACCACCTCCACCACCACACACCACACCCCACACCACCTCCACCCCACACCACCCCACCCCACACCACCTGCACCTCCACACCACCCACCTCTATACCACCTGCACCACTACACCACTTGCACCCACACCACTGCACCACCACAGACTAGCTCCACCTCCACACCCACCTGCACCTCTGCACCACCTCCACTACCACACCACCTGCACCCCTAAACCACTCCACATCCACACCCCACCTCACACCACCACACCACCCTCCACCCCACACCACCCATCACCACACCACCCACCCCACACCACTCCACCCCACACCACCTGCACCACCACACCACCTGCACCACCACACCACCCACCCCACACCACCTCCACCCCACACCACCTCCAACCCTATACCACCTGCACCACCACACCACCTGCACCCCCACACCACCTGCACCCCACACCACCTCCACCTCTATACCACCTGCACCACCACACCACTTGCACCCCACACCACTTGCACCACCAGACTAGCTCCACCTCCTACACTACCTGCACCTCTGCACTACTCCAGTACCACTACCTGCACCTCTAAACCACTCCACATCTACACTCACTCTACCTCTACACTACCTCCACCACCACACCACCTCCACTCTACACCACCTCCATCACCACCCACCTCTACACTACCTCTACCTCTACACCACCTCCACCACCACACTACTCCACCTCTACACTACCTTCACCACCACACTACCTCCCTCTACACACCTCCCACCTCTACTACCTCCACCACCACCTACCTCTGCACTACCTTTCCCGAAAATAGATTATCAAAAACAGGAAATTTGTATCATAAAAAATGAAATATCTACTTTCCGGGAAAGTTGGTTAGATAACCAAATTGCCGAAAATAGATTATCATAGAAAACAGAAATTTGTATCATAAAAATGGGAAATATCTACTTTCCGCGAAAGTTGGTTAGATAAACAACTTTCCCGAAATAGATTATCATAGAAAACAGGAAATTTGTATCATAAAAAATGAAATATCCTTTTCCGGGAAGTTGGTTATCTACGTTCCCGAAAAGTAGATAGATTTCTCTACCTTTTCGGGAAATGAATTATCGATTTTTCGGGGAATAGATTTTCAATTTTGTTGAAATATTACCTAATTTTGCGAAGTAGATTATCATAGAAAACAGGAAATTTGTATCATAAAAATAGAAATATCTACTTTCCGGGAAAGTTGGTTAGATAACCAAATTTGCCGAAAATAGATTATTATAAAACAGGAAATTTGTATCATAAAAATGAAATATCTACTTTCGCAGTTGGTTAGATAAACAACGAAAATAGATTATCATAAGCAAATTTGTATCATAAAAATGGGGAAATATCTACTTTCCGGGAAAGTTGGTTATCTACTTTCCGGAAAGTAGATAGACCTACTTTTCGGGAAAGTAGATTATCGATTTTCGGGAATAGATTTCGAATTTTGAAATATTACCTAATTTTGCAGTAGATTATCGTAAAACGGGAGAAATTTGTCACAAAAATGGAAATATCTACTTTCCGGGAAAGTTGGTTAGATAACCTAATTTTCGAAAATAGATTATCATAAAACAGGAAATTTGTATCATGAAATATCTACTTTCCGGGAAAGTTGGTTAGATAACCAAATTTTCCGAAAATAGATTATCATAAAAACAGGAAATTTGTCATAAAAATAGGAAATATCTACTTTCGCGAAGTTGGTTAGATAAGAACTTTCCGAAAATAGATTATCATTGAAAACAGAAATTTGTATCATAAAAATAGAAATATCTACTTTCCAGGAAGTTGGTTATCTACTTTCCGAAAAGTAGATAGATTCTACTTTTCGGGAAAGTAGATTATCGATTTTCAGAATAGATTTTTCGAATTTTGGGAAATATTACTAATTTTTGCGAAGTAGATTATCATAGAAAACAGGAAATTTGTATCACAAAAATGGGAAATATCTACTTTCCGGAAAGTTAGTTAGATAACCAATACTAAAATAGATATAAAACGAAATTTGTATCATAAAAAATGGAATATCTACTTTCCGGAAAGTTGGTTAGATAACCAAATTTGCCGAAAATAGATATCATAGAAAACGGGAAATTTGTATCATAAAAAATGGAAATATCTACTTTCGCGAAAGTTGGTTGGATAAACAACTTTCCAATAGATTATCATAGAAACAGAAATTTGTATCATAAAAATGGAAATATCTACTTTCCGGGAAAGTTGGTTAGATAACCAATTTGACGAAAATAGATTATCATAAACAGGAAATTTGTATCATAAAAATGGGAATATATCTACTTTCCGCGAAAGTTGGTTAGATAAACAACTTTCCCGAGAAATAGATTATCATAAAACTTGGGTATCATAAAAATGGGAAATATCTACTTTCCGGGAAGTTGGTTATCTACTTTCCGAAAATGAATAGATTTTCTACTCTTCGGGAAATGAATTATCGATTTTCGGGGAATAGATTTTCGAATTTTGGAAATATTACCTAATTTTGCAGAAGTAGATTATCATAGAAACAGGAAATTTGTATCACAAAAATGGGAAATATCTACTTTCCGGGAAAGTTGGTTAGATAACCAAATTTTCCGAAAATAAATATCATAGAAAACAGGAAATTTGTATCATAAATGGGAAATATCTACTTTCCAGGAAAGTTGGTTTAGATAAAAATTTGCCGAAAATAGATAGTATTATAAGACAGGAAATTTGTATCATAAAAATGAAATATCTACTTTCCGCGAAAGTTGGTTAGATAAACAACTTTCCCGAAAATAGTTATCATAGAAAACAGAAATTGTATCATAAAAAATGAAATATCTGCTTTCGGAAAGTTGGTTATCTACTTTCCGGAAAGTAGATAGATTTTCTACTTTGAAAGTAGATTATCGATTTTTCAGGGGAATAGATTTTTGAATTTTGGAAATATTACCTAATTTTGCGAAGTAGATTATCATGAAAACGGAAATTTATCACAAAAATGGGAAATATCTACTTTCCGGGAAAGTTGGTTAGATAACAAATTTTCGAAAATAGATTATCATAAGCAAATTTGTATCATAAAAATAGGAAATATCTACTTTCCGGGAAGTTGGTTAGATAACCAAATTTGCCGAAAATAGATATCATAGAAACAGAGAAATTTGTATCATAAAAAATGGAAATATCTACTTTCCGCGAAAGTTGGTTAGATAACCAAATTTGCCGAAAATAGATTATTATAGAAAACAGGAAATTTGTATCATAAAATGGGAAATATCTACTTTCCGCGAAAGTTGGTTAAATAAACAACTTTCGAAATAGATTATCATAACGGAAATTTGTAAAATAAAATAGAAATATCTACTTTCCGGGAAAGTTGGTTAGATAACCAAATTTGCGAAAATAGATATCATAGAAAACAGGAAGTTTGTATCATAAAAAATATCTACTTTCCGCGAAAGTTGGTTAGATAAACAACTTTCCGAAAATAGATTATCATAGAAACAGGGAAATTTGTGTCATAAAAATGAAATATCTACTTTCCGGGAAAGTTGGTTATCTACTTTCGAAAAGTAAATAGATTTTCTACTTTTCGGAAAGTAGATTATCGATTTTTCGGGGAATAGATTTTGAATTTTGGAAACATTACCTAATTTTGCGAAAGTAGATTATCATAGAAAACGGGAAATTTGTATCACAAAAATGGAATATATCTACTTTCCGGGAAAGTTGGTTAGATAACCAAATTTGCCGAAAATAGATTATCATAAAACAGGAAATTTGTATCATAAAATAAATATCTACTTTCCGCGAAAGTTGGTTAGATAAACAACTTTCCCGAAAATAGATTATCATAAGCAAGTGTATCATAAAAAGAAATATCTACTTTCCGCGAAGTTGGTTAGATAAACAACTTTCAGAAAATAGATTATCATAGAAAACAGGAAATTTGTGTCATAAAAATGGGAAATATCTACTTTCCGGGAAAGTTGGTTATCTACTTTCGAAAAAGTGAATTTTTCTACTTTTCGGGAAAGTAGATTATCGATTTTCGGGGAATAGATTTTCGAATTTTGGAAATATTACTAATTTTGCGAAGTAGATTATCATAGAAAACGAAATTTGTATCACAAAAAATGGGAAATATCCTTTCAGGAAAGAGTTGGTTAGATAACCAAATTTCCAAAATAGGTATCATAGAAAACAGAAATTTGTATCATAAAAATGAAATATCTACTTTCCGGAAAGTTGGTTAGATAACCAAATTTGCCGAAATTAGTTATCATAGAAACAGGAAATTTGTATCATAAAAATGGAAATATCTACGTTCCGCGAAAGTTGGTTAGATAAACAACTTTCGAAAATAGATTATCATAGAAACAGGAAATTTGTATCATAAAAAATATCTACTTTCCGGGATTGGTTAGATAACCAAATTTTCCGAAAATAGATTATCATAAAACGGAAATTTGTATCATAAAATGAGGAAATATCTACTTTTCCGCGAAGTTGGTTAGATAAACAACTTTCGAAAATAGATTATCATAAACAGGAAATTTTTATCAAAAATGGGAAATATCTACTTTCCGGGAAAGTTGGTTATCTACTTTCGAAAAGTAAATAGATTTTCTACTTTTCGGGAAAATGGAGTTATCGATTTTCGGGGAATAGATTTTTCGAATTTTGGAAATATTACCTAATGCGAAGTAGATTATCATAAGAAATTTGTATCACAAAAATGGGAAATATCTACTTTCCGGGAAAGTTGGTTAGATAACCAAATTTGCCGAAATAGATTATCATAAAACAGAAATTTATCATAAAAATGGGAAATATCTACTTTCTGCGAAAGTTGGTTAGATAAACAACTTTCCGAAATAGATTATCATAAAACAGGAAATTTGTATCATAAAAATGGGAAATATCACTTTCCGGGAAAGTTGGTTATCTACTTTCCCGAAAATGAGTTAGATTCTACTTTCGGGAAAATAGACTATCGATTTTTCGGGAATAGATTTTCGAATTTTGGAAATATTACCTAATTTTGAAGTAGATTATCATAGAAACGGGAAATTTGTATCAAAAAAATGGAATATCTACTTTCCGGGAAAGTTGGTTAGATAACAAATTTTCCGAAAATAGATATCATAGAAACAGGAAATTTGTATCATAAAAATAGAAATATCTACTTTCCGGGAAAGTTGGTTAGGTAACAAATTTGCCGAAAATAGATATCATAAAAACAGGAAATTTGTATCATAAAAATGGGAAATATCTACTTTCGGGAAAGTTGGTTAGATAACCAAATTTGCCGAAAATAGATTATCATAAACAGGAAATTTGTATCATAAAAATGGAAATATCTACTTTCCGCGAAAGTTGGTTAGATAAACAACTTTCCGAAAATAGATTATCATAGAAAACAGGAAATTTATAATAAAAATGAAATATCTACTTTCCGGGAAAGTTGGTTAGATAACCAAATTTGCGAAAATAGATATCATAGAAAACAGAAATTTGTATCATAAAAATGAAATATCTACTTTCCGGGAAAGTTGGTCAGATAAACAACTTTCGAAAATAAATTATCATAGAAACAGGAAATTTGTATCATAAAAAATGGGAAATATCTACTTTCCGGGAAAGTTGGTTGATAACCAAATTTGCCAGTAGATTATCATAAAACAGGAAATTGTATCATAAAAATGGAAATATCTACTTTCTGCGAAAGTTGGTTAGATAAACAACTTTCCGAAAATAGATTATCATAGAAAACAGGAAATTTGTATCATAAAAATGGAAATATCTACTTTCCGGGAAAGTTGGTTATCTACTTTCGAAAAAGTAGATAGATTTTCTTTTTCGGGAAGTAGATTATCGATTTTTCGGAATAGATTTTCCGAATTTTGGAAATATTACCTAATTTTTCTGATAGATTATCATAGAAACAGGAAATTTGTATCACAAAAATGGGAAATATCTACTTTCCGGGAAAGTTGGTTAGATAACCAAATTTTCCGAAAATAATTATCATAGAAAAACAGGAAATTTGTATCATAAAAATGGGAAATATCTACTTTCGGGAAAGTTGGTTAGATAACCAAATTTGCCGAAAATAGATTATCATAGAAACAGGAAATTTGTATCATAAAAAATGGAAATATCTACTTTCCGCGAAAGTTGGTTAGATAAACAACTTTCCGAAAATAGATTATCATAAAACGGGAAATTTGTATCATAAAAATGGAAATATCTACTTTCCGGGAAGTTGGTTATCTACTTTCCCGAAAAGTAGATAATTCTACTTTCGGGAAATAGATTATCGATTTTTCGGGAATAGATTTTCGAATTTTGGAAATATTACTAATTTTGCAATGTATCATAGAAACGGGAAATTTTATCACAAAAATGGGAAATATCTACTTACCGGGAAAGTTGGTTAGATAACCAAATTTCCGAAAATAGATTATCATAGAAAACGGGAAATTTGTATCATAAAAATGGGAAATATCTACTTTCCGTGAAAGTTGGTTAGAGTAACAAATTTGCCGAAAATAGATTATCATAGAAAACGGGAAATTTGTATCATAAAAATGGGAAATATCTACTTTCCGCGAAGAAAGTTGGTTAGATAAACAACTTTCGAAAATAGATTATCATAGAAAACAGGAAATTTGTGTCATAAAAATGGAAATATCTACTTTCCGGGAAAGTTGGTTATCTACTTTCCCGAAAAGTAGAAGATTTTCGGGAAAGTAGATTATCGATTTTCGGGGAATAGATTTTCGAATTTTGGGAAATATTACCTAATTTTGCAGTAGATTATCATAAGAAGGAAATTTGTATCACAAAATGGGAAATATCTACTTTCCGGGAAAGTTGGTTAGATAACCAAATTTGCCGAAAATAGATTATCATAGAAACAGGAAATTTGTATCATAAAAATGGGAAATATCTACTTTCCGCGAAAGTTGGTTAGATAAACAACTTTCCGAAAATAGATTATCATAGAAAACAGGAAATTTGTATCATAAAAATGGGAAATATCTACTTTCTGCGAAGTTGGTTAGATAAACAACTTGAAAATAGATTATCATAGAGAAACAGGAAATTTGTATCATAAAAAATGGAAATATCTACTTTCGGGAAAGTTGGTTATCTACTTTCCGAAAGTAGATAGATTTTCTACTTTTCGGGAAAGTGGATTATCGATTTTCAGGGAATAGATTTTCGAATTTTGGAAATATTACCTAATTTTGAAGTAGATTATCATAGAAAACAGGAAATTTGTATCACAAAAAATGGGAAATATCTACTTTCCGGGAAAGTTGATTAGATAACAAATTTTCCGAAATAGTTATCATAAACAGGAAATTTGTATCAAAATAGAAATATCTACTTTCCGGGAAAGTTAGTTAGATAACCAAATTTGCCGAAAATAGATTATCATAGAAACGGGAAATTTGTATCCTAAAAAAATGGAAATATCTACTTTCCGCGAAAGTTGGTTAGATAAACAACTTTCCCGAAATAGATTATCATAGAAAACAGAAATTTGTATCATAAAAATGGAAATATCTACTTTCCGCGAAAAGTTGGTTAGATAAACAACTTTCCCGAAAATAGATTATCATAGAAAACAGGTATTTGTATCATAAAAATGAAATATCTACTTTCCGGGAAAGTTGGTTATCTACTTTTCGAAAGTAGATTATCGATTTTTAGGGAATAGATTTTCGAATTTTGGGGAAATATTACCTAATTTTGCGAAGTAGATTATCATAGAAAACAGGAAATTTATCACAAAAAATGGAAATATCTACTTTCCGGGAAGTTGGTTAGATAACCAAATTTGCCGAAAATAGATTATCATAGAAAAGCAGAAATTTGTATCATAAAAATGGGAAATATGTACTTTCCGGGAAAGTTGTAGAAACCAAATTTGCCGAAAATAGATTATCATAGAAAACGGGAAATTTGTATCATAAAAATGGGAAATATCTACTTTCCGCGAAGTTGGTTAGATAAACAACTTTCCCGAAATAGATTATCATAGAAAACGGAAATTTATCATAAAAAATGGAAATATCTACTTTCCGGGATAGTTGGTTAGATAACCAAATTTGCCGAAAATAGATTATCATAAAACAGGAAATTTGTATCATAAAAATGGGAAATATCTACTTTCCGCGAAAGTTGGTTAGATAAACAACTTTCCGAAAATAGATTATCATAGAAACAGGAAATTTGTATCATAAAAATGGGAAATATCTACTTTCCGGGAAAGTTGGTTATCTACTTTCCCGAAAAGTAGATAGATTTTCTACTTTTCAGGAAAGTAGATTATCGATTTCGGGGAATAGATTTTCGAATTTTGAAATATTACTAATTTTGCGAAGTAGATTATCATAGAAAACAGGAAATTTGTATCACAAAATAGAATATCTACTTTCCGGAAAGTTGGTTAAAACCAAATTTTCCGAAAATAGATTATCATAAAAAGGAGAAATTTGTATCATAAAATGGGAAATATCTACTTTCCGGAAAGTTGGTTAGATAACCAAATTGCCGAAATAGATATCATAAAACAGGAAATTTGTATCATAAAAATGGGAAATATCTACTTTCCGCGAAAGTTGGTTAGATAAACAACTTTCCCAAAAATAGATTATCATAGAAAACGGGAAATTTGTATCATAAAAAGGGGAAATATCTACTTTCCGGAAGTTGGTTAGATAACCAAATTTGCCGAAAATAGATTATCATAAAACAGGAAATTTGTATCATAAAAATGGGAAATATCTACTTTCCGCAGTTGGTTAGATAAACAACTTTCCCGAAATAGATTATCATAGAAACAGGAAATTTGTATCATAAAAATGGGAAATATCTACTTTCGGGAAGTTGATTTATCTACTTTCCGAAAGTAGATAGATTTTCTTTTTCGGGAAAGTAGATTATCGATTTTCGGGGAATAGATTTTCGAATTTTGAAATATTACCTAATTTTGCGAAGTAGATTATCATAGAAAACGGGAAATTTGTATCACGAAAAATGGGAAATATCTACTTTCCGGGAAAGTTGGTTAGATAACAAATTTGCCGAAAATGGAGATTATCATAAAACAGAAATTTATCATAAAAATGGATATCTACTTTCCGGGAAAGTTGGTCAGATAAACAACTTTCCCGAAAGTAGTGTCATAAAAACAGGAAATTTGTATCATAAAAATGGAAATATCAACTTTCCGGGAAAGTTGGTTAGATAACAAATTTGCCGAAAATAGATTATCATAGAAAACAGGGAAATTTGTATCATAAAAATGGAAATATCTACTTTCTGCGAAAGTTGGTTAGATAAACAACTTTCGAAAATAGATTATCATAGAAAACAGGAAATTGTATCATAAAAAGAAATATCTACTTTCAGGAAAGTTGGTTATCTACTTTCGAAAAGTAGATAGATTTTCTACTTTCGGGAAAGTAGATTATCGATTTTCGGAATTTTTCGAATTTTGGGGAAATATTACCTAATTTTGCAGAAGTAGATTATCATAGAAACGGAAATTTGTATCACAAAAATGGGAAATATCTACTTTCCGGAAAGTTGATTAGATAACAAATTTTCCGAAAATAGATTATCATAAAAACGGGAAATTTGTATCATAAAAAATGGAAATATCTACTTCCGGGAAAGTTGGTTAGATAACAAATTGCCGAAAATAGATTATCATGAAAACAGGAAATTTGTATCATAAAAATGGGAAATATCTACTTTCCGCGAAAGTTGTTTAGAATAACCAAATTTGCCGAAAATAGATTTATCATAGAAAACAGGAAATTTGTATCATAAAAATGGAAATATCTACTTTCGCGAAAGTTGGTTAGATAAACAACTTTTCGAAAATAGATTATCATAGAAAACGGAAATTTATATCATAAAAAATGAAATATCTACTTTCCGGGAAAGTTGGTTATCACTTTCCGAAAAGTAGATAGATTTTCTACTTTTCGGGAAGTAGATTATCGATTTTTCGGGAATAGATTTTCGAATTTTGGAAATATTACCTAATTTTGCGAAGTAGATTATCATAGAAAACAGAAGTATCACAAAAATGGGAAATATCTACTCGGGAAAGTTGGTTAGATAACCAAATTTCGAAAATAGAACTATGAAAACGGAAAATTTGTATCATAAAAATGGAAATATCTACTTTCCAGGAAGATTGGTTAGAATAACAAATTTGCGAAAATAGATATCATAGAAAACGGAAATTTGTATCATAAAAATGGGAAATATCTACTTTCCGGGAAAGTTGGTTAGATAACCAAATTTGCCGAAAATAGATTATCATAGAAAACGGAAATTTGTATCATAAAAATGGAATATCTACTTTCTGCAAAAGTTGGTTAGATAAACAACTTTCCCGAAAATAATTATCATAGAAACGGGAAATTTGTATCATAAAATGGGAAATATCTACTTTCCGGAAAGTTGGTTATCTACTTTCGAAAAGAAGATAGATTTTCTACTTTGCGGGAAGTAGATTATCGATTTTCGGGAATAGATTTTTCGAATTTTGGAAATATTACCTAATTTTGCGAAGTGGATTATCATAGAAAACGGAAATTTGTATCACAAAAATGGGAAATATATCTACTTTCCGAAAGTTAGTTAGACAAATTTGCAAAATAGATTATCATAAAACGGGAAATTTGTATCATAAAAATGGGAAATATCTACTTTCCCGAAAGTTGGTTAGATAAACAACTTTCGAAAATAGATTATCATAGAAAACAGGAATTTTGTATCATAAAAAATTGGAAATATCTACTTTCCGGGATAGTTGGTTAGATAACCAAATTTGCCGAAAATAAGATTATCATAGAAAACAGGAAATTTGTATCATAAAAAATGGGAAATATCTACTTTCCGCGAAAGTTGGTTAGATAAAACACTTTCGAAAATATATTATCATAGAAACGGGAAATTTGTATCATAAAAATGGAAATATCTACTTTCCGGAAAGTTGGTTATCTACTTTCGAAAGTAGATAGATTTTCTACTTTCGGGAAATAGATTATCGATTTTCGGGAATAGATTTTCGAATTTGGAAATATTACCTAATTTTGCAGTAGATTATCATAGAAAACAGGAAATTTGTATCACAAAAATGGGAAATATCTACTTTCGGGAAAGTTGGTTAGATAACCAAATTTTCCGAAAATAGATATCATAAAACGGAAATTTATCAAAAAAATGGGAAATATCTACTTTCCGGGAAAGTTGGTTAGATAACCAAATTTGCTGAATAAATTATCATAGAAACGGAAATTTGTATCATAAAAATGGAAATATACTTTCCGCGAAAGTTGGTTAGATAAACAACTTTCCCAAAAATAGATTATCATAGAAAACGGGAAATTTGTATCATAAAAAAGGGAAATATCTACTTTCCGGGAAAGTTGGTTAGATAACCAAATTTGCCGAAAATAGATTATCATAAAACAGGAAATTTGTATCATAAAAATGAAATATCTACTTTTCCGCGAAGTTGGTTAGATAAACAACTTTCGAAAATAGATTATCATAGAAAACGAAATTTGTATCATAAAAATGGAAATATCTACTTTCCGGAAAGTTGGTTATCTACCCTCGAAAAAGTAGATAGATTTTCGTAGTAGATTATCGATTTTTCGGGGAATAGATTTTCGAATTTTTGGGAAAATATTACCTAATTTTGCAGTAGATTATCATAGAAACGGGGAAATTGTATCACGAAAATGGGAAATATCTACTTTCCGGGAAAGTTGGTTAGATAACCAAATTTGCCGAAAATGAATTATCATAGAAACAGGAAATTTGTATCATAAAAATGGGAAATATCTACTTTCCGGAAAGTTGGTCAGATAAATAACTTTCCGAAAATAGATATCATAGAAACAGGAAATTTGTCATAAAAATGGGAAATATCAACTTTCCGGGAGAGTTGGTTAGATAACCAAATTTGCCGAAAATAGATTATCATAGAAAACGGAAATTTGTATCATTAAAATGGGAAATATCTACTTTCTGCGAAAGTTGGTTGAATAAACAACTTTCGAAAATAGATTATCATAGAAAACAGAAATTTGTATCATAAAAAATGGGAAATATCTACTTTCCGGGAAGTTGGTTATCTACTTTCCGAAAAGTAGATGAATTCTACTTTTCGGGAAAGTAGATTATCGATTTTTCGAGAAAGTAGATTATCGATTTTCAGAATAGATTTTCGAATTTTGGGGAAATATTACCTAATTTGCAGTAGATTATCATAGAAAACAGGAAATTTGTATCACAAAAATGGGAAATATCTACTTTCGGGAAAGTTGAGTTAGATAACCAAATTTTCCGAAATAGATTATCATAGAAACGGGAAATTTGTATCATAAAAATGGGAAATATCTACTTTCCGGGAAAGTTGGTTATCTACTTTCGAAAAGTAGATGAATTTTCTACTTATCGGGAAAAGTAGATTATCGATTTTCAGAGGTAGATTTTTCGATTTTGGAAATATTACCTAATTTTGCGAAGTAGATTATCTATAGAAAACAGGAAATTTGTATCACAAAAATGAAATATCTACTTTCCGGGAAAGTTGGTTAGATAACCAAATTTTCCGAAAATAGATTATCATAAACGGAGAAATTTGTATCATAAAAATGGGAAATATCTACTTTCCGGGAAAGTTCGTTAGATAACCAAATTTGCCGAAAATAGTTATCTTAGTAAAACGGGAAATTGTATCATAAAAATGGAAATATCAACTTTCCGCGAAAGTTGGTTAGAATAAACCACTTTCGAAAATAGATTATCATAGAAAACGGGAAATTGTATCATAAAAATGGGAAATATCTACTTTCGGAAAGCTTGTTAGATAACAAATTTGCCGAAAATAGATTATCATAGAAAACGGAAATTTGTATCATAAAAATGAAATATCTACTTTCCGGGAAAGTTGAGTTTAGATAACTAAATTTACCGAAAATAGATTATCATAGAAAACAGGAAATTTGTATCATAAAAATGGGAAATATCTACTTTCCGGGAAAGTTGGTTATCTACTTTCCGAAAGTAGATAGATTTCTACTTTCGGAAAGTAGATTATCGATTTTCGGTGGAAT
>NW_024743805.1:0-11459 GCF_018991925.1 Homarus americanus | reverse complement strand
ATGTCTGGGAGCTCCGCGAGTTGAGCGGGCATGCCCATCTCGGCGAAGGTGATCTTGATGTCACCATGGAGCTTTAGGCGTTCTACCTTGGTGACCCCCACGATCCCATTAGCTTCGAAAAACTTCTGGAGAACTAGGAGGTTTAGTTTCTTGGGGCAGGTCGGCGTGTCCGGACGTATCCGCGCCACGTTAACAAACTCGTATCCGTTCATGGTGAGGGAGAGAGAGTGTGTGAGTAATCGCGAATCGAATCGAAAAATGCTAGTGACAGGGGGGAAGGAGGTTCAGGAGAAGAATAAAGGGAGGATTGAAGTGAATTTAGGAGGAGAGAACAGATGCAGTGGCTAAACACCGCTTGCGTGAGGGATTATAAGATGGGGGCAGCAGCAACAACCCGGCTGGACGCGGCCGGGAGGCGACAAGACAAGGCCAGGCTAGCGTCAGGTCAAGCGTCAGGTCAAGCGTCAGGTCAGGCGTCAGGTGCGTGTTGGGTTGGGCAATGGATGTTCAGTGCTTGGTCGGCTTGATTGTGTTTTGGTTTCTTGGGTGGAGGGGATGTCTTGGTCTTCTTAGCTTGATGTCGATTTTCTTCTCTCTCTCCTTCTCTTCTTGCTCTCTTGAATTGTCCATTCGGTTGTGTTTGGGTCTTCTTGTTCGTCTTCCTCGTATTTTAAGTCCTCATAGGTGTGGAAGAATTCAGAGAGGGAGAGGTTGACCACGTGGGCTTCAGCACCACTGGCCGCGTGGGCTTCAGCACCACGGGCCACGTGGTGTTCTTGGTTCTGTGTGGTGGGCTGCTTCTGTTGAGTTTTCTTTTCTTGGTTTTTCTTTACTGCTGGTTTTTTCTTTTCTTGGGAGCGTACAGCAAGGAGGGCCTCTTTGTAGCTCAGTTTTTTCTCAAGACGAGCCTTGGCTACCCTGCATTCCTCCTTCCATCTGGGGCAGGTCCGGTCGGCGGAGGAGTGTGGGCCACCACAGGCAACGCATTTTTTCTCTGTGTTGGGGCCGGCCGTGTAGCGGTGTCCAGGGCTGCCACACATGGAGCAGGTGTCTTCCTGCGCCTCACACTTGTTTACAGTGTGTCCATAGTGCTGGCATTTGTAACACCGTTTCGGTCTGCAGTAGGGCTTGACTGGCATAGTTACCCACGCCAGTTGAGCTTCCTTGGGTAGGGTGGAGTGGTGTCCGATGAGAGCAGTGGTGTCGGACAGCTTCTTCACAACTTGGAGCTGCTGCTCCTTGAGGAGCTCACTCAGCTCTGCTTTGTCCATGTGGGCAATTTCGGCGTGGGAGATTACACCCAGCTTCAAGTTGTCCCACATGAAGGCAAACATTTTAAAAGGAATGCCGTTGATGTCTTGGATCTCCGCGAGTTGAGCGAGCATGCCCTTCTCGGCGAAGGTGATCTTGATGTCACCATGGAGCTTTAGACGCTCCACCTTGGTGACCCCTACGATCCCATTAGCTTCGAAAAACTTCTGGAGAACTAGGAGGTTTAGTTTCTTGGGGCAGGTCGGCGTGTCCGGACGTATCCGCGCCACGTTAACAAACTCGTATCCGTTCATGGTGAGGGAGAGAGAGTGTGATGGCTTCGCCCACGGTTTGGTGGGAGTAGGTGGCGTGCTGTGGGCGCAGCGGTAGTATCGTTCATCCAAGGCCGTCCCTCCCTCTTGGAGGTGGGGCGTAGCTTGCGGATGACGCATGCGGCACTCGTGGCCAATGAGGTGGCCACTGAGGTGGAGAATGTCTGTATATAAGCCCGCCCGCCTGCCGGGCCGCCCGACTCATCACATCGCTCCTGAACGAAGAAGACCTCTCAACAAGACCTCCTGCTGGACCCGGAACTCTGAAGACCGCCCTCTCCCTTGTACCATTGTTGGCCATCTTCCCGGACCGGACCACCCACGACTGTCATCGTCCACAACAACTCACGAGCGTTCTCGGTTTATCGAGCATTAGCTTGCCCTCCCCACTGGTGGTGTGAGTGACCCACACTCCAGCTGGAGAGCAGTTATAGCGCGATATTCCCGGCGTGGTTTGAGCTCTTTTCCTTCTACTACTATTTTTCCTTTTTCGCTCTGGCCTAGGGACCTGCACCCTCAAAAGTGTATTCGTCCTGCAGTCCCCCCTGTAACTGTTCACCTCCCTCCCAGGAGATTGTGAACACGAAAGGGGGTTGGAGCAAAACCCATCCCAGCCGAGTCTTTCCAGGAAAACCGTGATCGTGCGGGTCCACCTGGAAAGAGGGTAGCAATCCTTATCCTTCCCAATAGGCACACTTAGCTCACGTCTATAAGTGTTTGATCCTTACTAAAAATGAAACTGTCGAATCCGTGTCAGGTTCCTCTGAACTTTCGCTAATTGAAGTCCTTGCTGTTTACTCAACCGAATAGGTAGGATCTCTCTTAACCCGGTTATGGGCGCATGCATACTAACGCGATCTATAACCTGACTGACCCGAACCAGGCAGGCTTACGCTGAAACAGACCAGTTGAAGCGCCTGAAAGCAGACTCTGCACCACACTCCACCACCACCTCCCCCACCACCACCACTGCTACCGCTACTGAGGACAATTGGACGAAGGTAGAAAATAAGAAACGCCGACGTGCCCTTTCGGGAAACGATTGCCGTCAAGCAGCCCCCAAGGCACCCATCACCACCACCAGCTCACCTCCAACGACACTGCCAAAATTCCGGATCACGAAAACGGACGCAAAAACAACATATGCCGCCGTCACAGAGATGGAAAAGCAAAACCCACTGGCCAAGTTCTCAGTGCGGCCCAACCTAAAGGGGGAGATGATCGTTCACCCCAAAGGCATACCACCTACAAAACACCACCATTACTTCAGCCAAGCTGGAGCCAGCAAAGCAGTCGGTGGTCACCAGTGCCAAGACCTCTCGAACCCCTGGAGAACCACCCGAAGATCCTAAAAGCCGAGAGATGCTCTCCCCTGTCCGACAAGACGGCCACCACGAAACAAGTTCTCATAACGCACTACGGCTCACCCCCCAGCACCATAGACCTCAAAACCTGGGGGATCTACGAAGTGAGGCCCTTCGTCCCAGAGCCCCTGCGATGCTTCAGATGCCAGAAATACGGGCACCATCAGACAAGGTGCACGTACAGGGAAATCTGCGCAGTCTGCGCACAGAAGCACGGCACACAGTCCTGCCTCACCAAACTGAAAAATGGGGAAAAAATTGCCCCCAAGTGTGCCAACTGCGGGGGCAAACACCACGCCTGGAATCCTGGATGCTCCGAGAGAACAAAGAGGGTCCAGGCAAACCGACCAGCAGCAAGACCGGCCCCCACCGCCTACACACCAGCCCCACCAAGTACCTTCGTGTGGGGAACCCAAAGGCCCAAACAACACAGACAACCTCCTCAGCCAGTCAACACCCAAAGTGCAGCCCAGTTTCCTGGCCTCACTACAGCCACACCTCAGCCACCCAAGCAGCAGAGAACGACAACCACGAGAAAGACAAAAGAAGCACACACCAAGGCACCAGAAGGAATGATACACATATCAGACCTAGCCAATGTACTGACGACCTTCGCGGAGGGCCTAGCCGGACTACTGGGCCACAAGATCCAACCCACACAGCTCCAAATACTCATGGGGAGCGTCCTCGGGCAAGTCGCCACAGCTCCAGCCACCTCAGTGGAGGAAGCCACGCCGGTCCGCACACGAGTAACAGCCGAGGTACACTCTACACCGAAGAAGGCCACCAGAGAACCCAAGACACCGACAGCTCCCAAGATACCGACAGCTCCCAGAAAAAAACTGGACGTTTCAACTCCCCTGAACCGAACCACGGCCCAGAAGGCAAAAACCACAGAACACGAAGACATGGACCTGATTCAGTTGGAATCGAACTTGGACATCTCCATCGAGGACCACCAGAAGTCCCCGATGAAACAGTGGTGGAAAACGTCAGCACCCTGAACATCCTAACATGGAATGCTCAGGGCATCAAAAACAAGAAACACCTCCTACAAGAAGCAGCAGCCAAGGACAAGCTTGACATCATACTCCTACAAGAACACCACTGTTTCAAATTCAGCGGTTACAAGACATACAGGAGGCATTTCACGCAGGCGTCAACAAGAGGATGTATGATCTTGGTCAAGTCAAGCATACCCTCCGCCGATGTCACGCAGCAATGTCCATGTGGGGAAAACATCGAGACACAGGCCGTCAAAGTAACCCTCCAAGAACGGGAATTAACTGTTCACAACATCTACAAGAACCCAAGGGGCTCACTGGAGGTTACTCAATTATTTGCTTCGGCCGCCGACCACGCCACACTCATAGGAGGGGATTTCAACGCACATCATCCCTTCCTAAGCTCGGCAAGCCCCACAAATGAAGACGGCCTACACCTATACACCACCTTTCAAGATACACCCGAGATCTGCCTCCTGAACACCGGAGAGCCCACCCACACTAGGGGAGGAAGGCTAGATCTAACCTTCGTCTCCAGTGCACTACAGCCTTCGGCCTCCTGGCAGATACACCCCCCGCTGACCAGTGACCACTTCGCCACCCTAACAACGCTGAAGGTGAACAAACTCCCCACTCCACCCCCCCCGAGATGGAGATACAACACTCAAAAGGCAGACTGGGGACTCTTCAAGAAACACCTGGCTAAGTGGCGCGAAAAATCACAGCCGGCCGGCGCAGCACCCGCGGATGAGACAACCCTCCACCACCAATTGGTCGAGGCGTTTCACCTAGCGGCAGAAGAGGCTATCCCAAAAACAAAACCCACATCAAGACAGTACAATGATTACTGGTACTACTGTCCCAGGGTAAAAGAACTCAACCACAGAGTGAACATGGCCCGAAGAAACTACAGGAGACATCCCACGGCAACAAACAGACATCTCCTGCAAGTCATAGTCAAGGATACCAGGGAAGAGAAGGAAGAAATTAAAAACGTAAGCTGGCTCAAGTGGTGCTCCGAACTGAACGAGCACACCGCCCTTGGCAAGATGTGGGCCCAGATCCGAAGGGCATCTGGGAAGGCAACACCACCACCACCACCAACTCATCCCAACCCAGAAGAGGAGGCCGAGAGACTTGCAAAACTGTTCTCTGACCGAGCAGCAACGAAAAACCTCCAGAGACAGGCGGAGGAGACACAACGGCGTCTGCGACAGGTCAGACTCCAGATGATCGAACAGGCCTGCAACAGTGAAGATGACACTGACAGACCATTCAACCAGCAAGAACTCCAGAAGTCGCTAAAACGAAGCAAGGATACAGCTCCAGGGGCCGACAGGATAACCTACTCCATGCTCTCTCATGCCGGTACAGCTGGACACGAGGCTCTGCTGCAAGCCATCAATGCTGCGTGGACAGCACAAAGACTCCCACCGGAATGGAAGAAGGCAGATATACAGCCCATTCCGAAGCCCAGAGAACCAGACAAGCCGAGGCCCATCTCCCTTCTCAGCTGCATAGCGAAGACCGGAGAAAGAATGGCTCTCAACCGACTCAAGGGGAAAGTAGGCAGCCCACACCCTCACATCTTTGCTTACACCGAGAACACCGGCACAGGCAACAACATCGCCGAGATACTCAGCACAGTGGACAACAAACCAGCTCTGGTGGTCTTCCTCGACCTGGAGAAAGCCTTCGAACTAGCAAATCCTTTGGCCATTACAACTACGCTCGCTAAAAAAGGCGTCAAAGGAAGGTTGCTGGGGTGGATCCAGAACTACCTCACACAGAGAGAAGCACGAGTACGCTTTCAGGGAGCAACCTCAAACTACAGGGTCCACGAAAACGGAACCCCACAAGGAGGCATCCTCAGTCCAATGCTGTTCAACGTCCTGATGGAAAATCTAGTCAAACTTCCCTTCAGACAAACAGCCAAGCTCCTATGCTATGCAGACGACTTACAGCTTATAGTAAGAGGATCGAACAGACTAGCCAACACGCAACACGCACTCCAACTTATAGAAGAGGAGTGCAACAGACTTGGACTCAAGATAAATCCAGCCAAGTCGAAAGCGATGGCCATCTGCACAGACACACCAGACAAGACGCTCTCCATACAAAACAAGCCGGTAGTCTGGACCAACGCCCACCAGTGTCTTGGAATCTGGTTTGACCAGAAACTCACCTTCAAGCCGCAACTCGAGTATCTCAGGCACAGGACGAAGAGCAGACACAATATAATGAGGTCGCTCACCAGCAAATCCGCAGGAGCAAACCTTCATGTGCTCAAAGCCTACTACACAGCCGCCATCAGATCGCTGGTAGATTACAGTGCTCCAGCACTCATTGGACTGAGAGAAGGCCAAATAGCTAAGCTAGAAGTCATTCAAAACAATGCTCTCAGGACCATGCTCGGAGCACCCATGTGGACCAGAATTTGCAATCTGCAAATGGAAACCGAGCTACCACCCCTGGCAGTACGAGTCAAGCAGGTGACAGCCGGTCTCCTCGCCAAAATCTGCAGAGCAGACAAGCCCACAGCTGCCAAGATTCGAATCAGTGCCTCCCTCCACCTCGACCACAGAGTGCGAGGGGCCACCTGGTCGCACGAGGCAAGCGAGGTCATCCGACACCTGCAAGCAGAAACACTCGTCAAGAACAACCAAGACACACGAGACAATGGTTACACTGTTCCTCCACCATGGAGCCCTCCACCAGCCACACTCAAATTCACCGACCTCGGCGACAGTAAAGCCACCCTCCAGAAGGAGGACCTCAAAAAAATATCTCTCCAAGCCATAGCCACCGAGACACCGGCTGATGCAGCATCATACTTCACAGACGGCTCGGTGGACCCAAAACATCACAGATCCGGAGCGGCCTTCTACACCCAAGGTCAGACCCTCAAATGGAGACTTTCCAACGACTGCTCCACCCTACAAACAGAACTGGTAGCAATCTCAAAGGCCCTACAACACGCCGCAACACAACACAACAAGTCCGTCATAATTCACACGGACTCGAAATCGGCCATGCAAGCGCTGCAACACAGTCAACCAAGAGACAACGTCCACATCATCACCTCGATCCTCGCGCAGCTACAGGAATTCCAAAGCAAAAACCGACCAGTCGTCTTACACTGGACTCCCAGTCATGTAGGGATCGGAGGAAACGACGTGGCAGACGAAGCAGCCAAGGCAGCTACACGTTCCAGTAGCGTACACATCCAAGTTCCAGCAAGTGTGCAACAGATCAAAAATCACCTCAGAAAGACTACCAAGCTCCACATCAAAAAGAGCTTCCTTCACGCACTCAACGCTGGTTCCCAATCAGCCAAATGGTACCTGGCGGCCACAAAAGGGGAACCACCTTTTGCAGACAAGAAAACTCCAAGACAAACCCAAGTCAGCCTTCACCGACTACGACTAGGGTACAAGTGCTCCTGGCAGATGATCGGAAATGACGTCACGGAATGCACCTACTGTCAGGAGCCAGCAGCTGATTTTGAAATCTTATTCTCTATTAAGTAAGTCACTAAAAGCCCGAGATAGAATCCCAAATCTCCCAAGAAAACATACACAACACCAGCGCCACTCTAACCTAGAAAGGGCCCACACAGACCACATTCACCACCTACTCCGGGTGATCACACGATACCCACCACCCAGATAGCTTAGAAAGCATCCTCTCCCAGCAAGTGCGGACCCCAGTTCGGGGGGCGCGCCACTCCGAGGCTGACCACGTCCAAGAGTGGGGGCCGGTGGTAAGCGTCCACTGATCGGGGGTCCGCTCACACTTGCAACCTGCAGTATCCCTCCAATCTGCAGGTGGGACCACCTCCATCCCAATCCGGTCTGGCTGCTCCTGGAGCTCCAGCCGGAACCACCAAACGGGCCGCCTATAGGCAAAGGCCCGTGTCGGACTACGGTCCGACAATCTATACAACAACAACAAACAACCGGGCCGCCACACACTCATCGCATCGCTCCTGAACGAAGAAGACCTCTCAACAAGACCTCCTGCTGGACCCGGAACTCGGAAGACCGCCCTCTCCCTCGTACCATTGTTGGCCATCTTCCCGGACCGGACCACCCACGACTGTCATCGTCCACAACAACTCACGAGCGTTCTCGGTTTATCGAGCAATAGCTTGCCCTCCCCACTGGTGGTGTGAGTGACCCACACTCCAGCTGGAGAGCAGTTATAGCGCGATATTCCCGGCGTGGTTTGAGCTCTTTTCCTTCTACTACCATTTTTCCTTTTTCGCTCTGGCCTAGGGACCTGCACCCTCAAAAGTGTATTCGTCCTGCCGTCCCCCCTGTAACTGTTCACCTCCCTCCCAGGAGATTGTGAACACGAAAGGGGGTCGGAGCAAAACCCTCCCCAGCCGAGTCTTTCCAGGAAAACCGTGATCGTGCGGGTCCACCTGGAAAGAGGGTCGCAATCCTTATCCTTCCCAAATAGGCACACTTAGCTCACGTCTATAAGTGAGCAGTCACATACACTAGGAAGTAGGCTTCCCCAATCGGGGCTCCGTGAGAGAAGCTCAGGAACCACTCTACGACCACCAGCTAGTGGGGAGTGCTGTAATTCCTTTGCTGTTTACTCAACCGGAATAGGTAGGATCTAAAACAACAACAACAACAACAACAACAACAACAACAACCCGGTTATGGAGCGCGTACGCCCTCCTAACCGCGATCCCCGCCTGAACCGCCAACCTGACGACCCGAACCACGACAGGCTTCGCACAGAGAAAGCAGACCAGTTACGCGCCTTCAACGAAGCCCTGAAAAGCAGGAACTCTGCCACCACCTCCAACAACTCCACCACCACCACCACCTCCGCCACCACCACCACTGCTACCGCTACTGAGGACAATTGGACGAAGGTAGAAAATAAGAAACGCCGACGTGCCCTTTCGGGAAACGATTGCCGTCAAGCAGCCCCCAAGGCACCCATCACCACCACCAGCTCACCTCCAACGACACTGCCAAAATTCCGGATCACGAAAACGGACGCAAAAACAACATATGCCGCCGTCACAGAGATGGAAAAGCAAAACCCACTGGCCAAGTTCTCAGTGCGGCCCAACCTAAAGGGGGAGATGATCGTTCACCCCAAAGACAAGAACTCTGCCACCACCCTCGACACTTACCTACAAAACACCACCACCATTACTTCAACCAAGCTAGACCCCGCCCAGAAACTGATGAAGTCGGTAGTCCTCCGGTACCCAAAGGAACTACCTCTCGAACCCCTGGAGAACCACCCGAAGATCCTAAAAGCCGAGAGATGCTCTCCCCTGTCCGACAAGACGGCCACCACGAAACAAGTCCTCATAACGCACTACGGCTCACCCCCCAGCACCATAGACCTCAAAACCTGGGGGATCTACGAAGTGAGGCCCTTCGTCCCAGAGCCCCTGCGATGCTTCAGATGCCAGAAATACGGGCACCATCAGACAAGGTGCACGTACAGGGAAATCTGCGCAGTCTGCGCACAGAAGCACGGCACACAGTCCTGCCTCATCAAACTGAAAAATGGGGAACCCCAGATTCAGAACAAAGAGGGTCCAGGCAAACCGACCAGCAGCAAGACCGGCCCCCACCGCCTACACACCAGCCCCACCAAGTACCTTCGTGTGGGGAACCCAAAGGCCCAAACAACAAAGACAACCTCCTCAGCCAGTCAACACCCAAAGTGCAGCCCAGTTTCCTGGCCTCACTACAGCCACACCTCAGCCACCCAAGCAGCAGAGAACGACAAACACGAGAAAGACAAAAGAAGCACACACCAAGGCACCAGAAGGAATGATACACATATCAGACCTAGCCAACGTACTGACGACCTTCGCGGAGGGCCTAGCCGGACTACTGGGCCACAAGATCCAACCCACACAGCTCCAAATACTCATGGGGAGCGTCCTCGGGCAAGTCGCCACAGCTCCAGCCACCTCAGTGGAGGAAGCCACTCCGGTCCGCACACGAGTAACAGCCGAGGTACACTCTACACCGAAGAAGGCCACCAGAGAACCCAAGACACCGACAGCTCCCAAGATACCGACAGCTCCCAGAAAGGAACTGGACGTTTCAACTCCCCTGAACCGAACCACGGCCCAGAAGGCAAAAACCACAGAACACGAAGACATGGACCTGATTCAGTTGGAATCGAACTTGGACATCTCCATCGAGGACCACCAGAAGTCCCCGATGAAACAGTGGTGGAAAACGTCAGCACCCTGAACATCCTAACATGGAATGCCCAGGGCATCAAAAACAAGAAACACCTCCTACAAGAAGCAGCAGCCAAGGACAAGCTTGACATCATACTCCTACAAGAAACACTTCTACAAGAACACCACTGTTTCAAATTCAGCGGTTACAAGACATACAGGAGGCATTTCATGCAGGCGTCAACAAGAGGATGTATGATCTTGGTCAAGTCAAGCATACCCTCCGCCGATGTCACGCAGCAATTTCCATGTGGGGAAAACATCGAGACACAGGCCGTCAAAGTAACCCTCCAAGAACGGGAATTAACTGTTCACAACATCTACAAGAACCTAAGGGGCTCACTGGAGGTTACTCAATTATTTGCTTCGGCCGCTGACCACGCCACACTCATAGGAGGGGATTTCAACGCACATCATCCCTTCCTAAGCTCGGCAAGCCCCACAAATGAAGACGGCCTACACCTATACACCACCTTTCAAGATACACCCGAGATCTGCCTCCTGAACACCGGAGAGCCCACCCACACTAGGGGAGGAAGGCTAGATCTAACCTTCGTCTCCAGTGCACTACAGCCTTCGGCCTCCTGGCAGATACACCCCACGCTGACCAGTGACCACTTCGCCACCCTAACAACGCTGAAGGTGAACAACCTCCCCACTCCACCCCCCCCGAGATGGAGATACAACACTCAAAAGGCAGACTGGGGACTCTTCAAGAAACACCTGGCTAAGTGGCGCGAAAAATCACAGCCGGCCGGCGCAGCACCCGCGGATGAGACAACCCTCCACCACCAATTGGTCGAGGCGTTTCACCTAGCGGCAGAAGAGGCTATCCCAAAAACAAAACCCACATCAAGACAGTACAATGATTACTGGTACTACTGTCCCAGGGTGAAAGAACTCAACCACAGAGTGAACATGGCCCGAAGAAACTACAGGAGACATCCCACGGCAACAAACAGACATCTCCTGCAAGTCATAGTCAAGGATACCAGGGAAGAGAAGGAAGAAATTAAAAACGCAAGCTGGCTCAAGTGGTGCTCCGAACTGAACGAGCACACCTCCCTGGGCAAGATGTGGGCCCAGATCCGAAGGGCATCTGGGAAGGCGACACCACCACCACCAACTCATCCCAACCCAGAAGAAGAAGCCGAGAGACTTGCAAAACTGTTCTCTGACCGAGCAGCAACGAAGAACCTCCCGAGACAGGCGGAGGAGACACAACGGCGTCTGCGACAGGTCAGACTCCAGACGATCCAAGAGGCCTGCAACA
>NW_024743804.1:0-6573 GCF_018991925.1 Homarus americanus | reverse complement strand
AATTGCCTTATATGTGATTAATGGCAGCAGTGGGGCGAAAACAAAAAATGGCAACAATTGCCTTATATGTGATTAATGGCAGCAGAGGGACGAAAACAAAAAATGGCAACAATTGCCGTATATGTGATTAATGGCAGCAGAGGGGCGAAAACAAAACATGGCAACAATTGCCTTATATGTGATTAATGGCAGCAGAAGGGCGACAATAAAAAATGGCAACAATTGCCTTATATGTGAATAATGGCAGCAGAGGGGTGACAATAAAAAATGGCAATAAATGCCTTATATGTGATTAATGGCAGCAGTGGGGCGAAAACAAAAAATGGCATCAATTGCCTTATATGTGATTAATAGCGTAGAGGGCGACAATAAAAAATGGCAGCAATTGCCTTATATGTGATTAATGGCAGCAGAGGGGCGAAAACAAAAAATGGCAACAATTGCCTTATATGCGATTAATGGTGGCAAAGGGACGAAAACAAAAAATGGCAACAATTGCGTTATATGTGATTAATGGCAGAAGAGGGACGAAAACAAAAAATGGCAACAATTGCCTTAAATGTGGTTAATGGCAGCAGAGGGGCGAAAACAAAAAATGGCAACAATTGCCTTACATGTGATTAATGGCAGCAGAGGGGCGACAATAAAAAATGGCAACAATTTCCTTATATGTGATTAATGGCAGCAGTGGGGCGAAAACAAAAAATGGCAACAATTGCCTTATATGTGATTAATGGCAGCAATGGGGCGAAAACAAAAAATGGCAACAATTGCCTTATATGTGATTAATGGCAGCAGTGGGGCGAAAATAAAAAATGGCAATTATTGCCTTATATGTGATTAATGGCAGAAGAGGGACGAAAACAAAAAATGGCAACAACTGCCTTAAATGTGGTTAATGGCAGCAGTGGGGCGAAAACAAAAAATGGCAACAATTGCCTTATATGCGATTAACGGTGGCAGAGGGACGAAAACAAAAAATGTCAACAATTGCCTTATATGTGATTAATGGCAGCAGTGGGGCGAAAAAATGGCAACAATTGCCTTATATGTGATTAATATGGCAGCAGAGGGACGAAAACAAGAAATGGCAGCAATTGCCTAATATGTCAATAATGGCAGCAGTGGAGGAAAACAAAAAATGGCAGCAATTGCCTTATATGTGATTAATTACAGCGGTGGAGCGAAAACCAAAAATGGCAACAATTGCCTTATATGTGATTAATGGCTGCAGTGGGGCGAAAACAACAAATGGCAACAATTGCCTTATATGTGATTAATAGCAGCAGTGGGGCGAAAACAAAAATAAGCATAATTGCCTTATAATAGCCGGTCGCGGCTGAGGGGCGAAAACAATAAATGGCAACAATTGCCTTATATGTGATTAATGGCAGGAGAGGAGCGACAATAAAAAATGGCAACAATTGCCTTATATGTGATTAATGGCAGCAGTGGGGCGAAAACAAAAAATGGCAACAATTGCCTTATATGTGAATAATGGCAGCAGAGGGGCGACAATAAAAAATGGCAACAATTGCCTTATATGTGAATAATGGCAGCAGAGCGGCGACAATAAAAAATGGCAACAATTGCCTTATGTGTGATTAATGGCAGCAGTGGGGCGAAAACAAAAAATGGCAACAATTGCCTTATATGTGATTAATGGCAGAAGAGGGACGAAAACAAAAAATGGCAACAATTTCCTCAAATGTGGTTAATGGCAGCAGTGGGGCGAAAACAAAAAATGGCAACAATTGCCTTATATGCGAATAACGGTGGCAGAGGGACGAAAACAAAAAAAGGCAACAATTGCCTTAAATGTGATTAATGGCAGCAGTGGGGCGAAAACAAAAAATGGCAACAATTGCCTTATATATGATTAATGGCAGCAGTGGGACGAAAACACAAAATGGCAACAATTGCCTTATATGTGACTAATGGCAGCAGTAGGGCGAAAACAAAAAATGGCAACAAATGCCTTCTATGTGATTAATGGCAGCAGTGGGGCCAAAACAAAAAATGGCAACAATTGCCTTTTATATGATCAACGGCAGCAGAGGGGCGAAAACAAAAACTGGCAACAATTGCCTTATATGTGATTAATGGCAGCAGTGGGGCGAAAACAAAAAATGGCAACAATTGCCTTATATGTGATTAATGGCAGCAGTGTGGCGAAAACAAAAAATGGCAACAATTGCCTTATATGTGATTAATGGCAGCAGAGGAGCGAAAACAAAAAATGGCAACAATTGCCTTATATGTGATTAATGGCAGCAGAAAGGCGAAAACAAAAAATGGCAACAATTGCCTTATATGTGATTAATGGCAGCAGAAGGGCGACAATAAAAAATGGCAACAATTGCCTTATATGTGATTAATGGCAGCAGAGGGCGACAATAAAAAATGGCAGCAATTGCCTTATATGTGATTAATGGCAGCAGTGGGGCGAAAACAAAAAATGGCAACAATTGCCTTATATGTGATTAATGGCAGCAGAGGGGCGAAAACAAAAAATGGCAACAATTGCCTTATATGTGAATAATGGCAGCAGTGGGGCGAAAACAAAAAATGGCAACAATTGCCTTATATGTGATTAATGGCAGCAGTGGGACGAAAACAAAAAATGGCAACAATTGCCTTATATGTGATTAATGGCAGCAGTGGGACGAAAACAAAAAATGGCAACAATTGCCTTATATGTGATTAATGGCAGCAGTGGGACGAAAACAAAAAATGGCAACAATTGCCTTATATGTGATTAATGGCAGCAGTGGGACGAAAACAAAAAATGGCAACAATTGCCTTATATGTGATTAATGGCAGCAGTGGGGCGAAAACAAAAAATGGCAACAATTGCCTTATATGTGATTAATGGCAGCAGTGGGGCGAAAACAAAAAATGGCAATACCGTTTTATATGTAATACGGCATAGGGACGAAACAAAAATGGCAAATACTGGGTTTTTATATGTGATTAATGGCAGCAGGGACGAAAAATAAAAATGGCAAATAATTGCTCTTTATTTGTGATTAATGGCAGCAGTAGGGCGAAACAAAATGGCAACAATTGCCTTATATGAATAATGTGGCAGCAGGGACGAAAACAAAAAATGCCAACAATTGCCTATATGTGATTAATGGCAGCAGGGCGAAACAAAAAATGGCAACAATTGCCTTCTATGTGAATAATGGCAGCAGAGGAGCGAAAACAAAAAATGGCAACAATTGCCTTATATGTGATTAATGGCAGCAGAGGGCGAAAACAAAAAATGGCAACAATTGCCTTATATGTGATTAATGGCAGCAGAGGGGCGACAATAAAAAATGGCAACAATTGCCTTAGATGTGATTAATGGCAGCAGAGGGGCGAAACAAAAAATGGCAACAATTGCCTTATATGTGAATAATGTCAGCAGAGGGGCGACAATAAAAAATGGCAACAAATGCCTTGTATGTGATTAATGGCAGCAGTGGGACGAAAACAAAAAATGGCAACAATTGCCTTATATGTGATTAATAGCAGCAGAGGGGCGAAAACAAAAAATGGCAACAATTGCCTCATATGTGATTAATGGCAGAAGAGGGGCGACAATAAAAAATGGCAACAATTGCCTTATATGTCATTAATGGCAGCAGTGGGGCGAAAACAAAAAATGGCAATTATTGCCTTATATGTGATTAATGGCAGAAGAGGGACGAAAACAAAAAATGGCAACAATTGCCTCAAATGTGGTTAATGGCAGCAGTGGGGCGAAAACAAAAAATGGCAACAATTGCCTTATATGTGATAAATGGCAGCAGATGGAGGAAAATAAAAAAATGGCAACAATTGCCTTATATGTGATTAATGGCAGCAAAGGGGCGACAATAAAAAATTGCAACAATTGCCTTATATGTGATAAATGGCAGCAGTGGAGGGAAAAAATGGCAACAATTGCCTTATATGTGATTAATGGCAGCAGTGGGGCGAAAACAAAAAATGGTAACAATTGCCTTATATGTGATTAATGGCAGCAGTGGGGCGTAAACAAATAATGGCAACAATTGCTTTATATGTGATTAACGCCAGCAGAGGGACGAAAACATATAATGGCAACAATTGCCTTTATATGTGATTAACGGCAGCAGAGGGACGAAAACAAAAAAATGGCAACAATTGCCTTATATGTGATTAATGGCAGCAGTGGACGCAGAAAAACAAAAATGGCAACAATTGCCTTTATATGTGATTAATGGCAGCAGGGCGAAAAAACAAAAAATGGCAACAATTGCCTTATATGTGATTAATGGCAGCAGTGGGGCGAAAACAAAAAATGGCAACAATTGCCTTATATGTGAATAATGGCAGCAGTGGGGCGAAATCAAAAAATGGCAACAATTGCCTTATATGTGATTAATGGCAGCAGTGGGGCGAAAACAAAAAATGGCAACAATTGCCTTATATGTGATTAATGGCAGCAGTGGCGCGAAAACAAAAAATGGCAACAATTGCCTTATATGTGATTAATGGCTGCAGTGGGGCGAAAACAAAAAATGGCAACAATTGCCTTATATGTGAATAATGGCAGCAGTGGGACGAAAACAAAAAATGGCAACAATTGCCTTATATGTGATTAATGGCAGCAGTGGGGCGAAAACAAAAAATGGCAACAATTGCCTTATATGTGATTAATGGCAGCAGTGGGGCGAAAACAAAAAATGGCAACAATTGCCTTATATGTGATTAATGGCAGCAGTGGGGCGAAAACAAAAAATGGCAACAATTGCCTTATATGTGAATAATGGCAGCAGAGGGGCGTCAATAAAAAATGGCAACAATTGCCTTATATGTGATTAATGGCAGCAGTGGGGCGAAAACAAAAAATGGCAACAATTACCTTATATGTGATTAATGGCAGAAGAGGGACGAAAACAAAAAATGGCAACAATTGGGTTTTATATGTATTACGGCAGTGGGGCGAAAAACAAAATGGGCAAATACCGCCTTATATGTGAATAATGCAGCAGTGGGGGCGAAAAACAAAAATGGCAACAATTGGTTTTGCGTGAATAATGGCAGCAGGGACGAAAACAAAAATGGCAAATAATTGCCTTATATGTGATTTATGGCAGCAGGGACGAAAACGAAAAATGGCCACAATTGCCTTATATGTGATTAATGGCAGCAGTGGGGCGAAAACAAAAAATGGCAACAATTGCCTTATATGTGATTAATGACAGCAGTGGGGCGAAAACAAAAAATGGCAACAATGCCTTATATATGAATAATGGCAGCAGTGGGGCGAAAACAAAAAATGGCAACAATTGCCTCATATGTGAATAATGGCAGCAGTGGGGCGAAAACAAAATGGGCAAATACCGTTTTATATATGAATACGGCAGCAGGGCGAAACAAAAGGCAAATAATTGCTCATATGTGAATAATGGCAGCAGGACGAAAACAAAAATGGCAACAATTGCCTTATATGTGATTAATGGCAGCAGGGGACGAAAACAAAAATGGCAACAATTGCCTTATATGTGATTAATGGCAGCAGGGACGAAAAAAAAAATGGCAAACAATTGTTTTATATGTGACACGCAGGCAGTGGGGCGAAAAAATGGCAATGGGTTCGTTTTATATGATTAATGGCAGCGGGGCGAAAACAAAAAATGGCAACAATTGCTTTATATGTGAATAATGGCAGCAGTGGGGCGAAAACAAAAAATGGCAACAATTGCCTTATATGTGATTAATGGCAGCAGTGGGGCGAAAACAAAAAATGGCAACAATTGCCTTATATGTGATTAATGGCAGCAGTGGCGCAAAAACAAAAAATGGCAACAATTGCCTTATATGTGATTAATGGCAGCAGTGGGGCGAAAACAAAAAATGGCAACAATTGCCTTATATGCAATAATGGCAGCAGGGGCGAAAACAAAAATGGCAAATACCGTTTTATATGTAATAATGGCAGCAGGGACGAAACAAAAAATGGCAACAATTGCCTTATATGTGAATAATGGCAGCAGTGGGACGAAAACAAAAAATGCCAACAATTGCCTTATATGTGATTAATGGCAGCAGTGGGGCGAAAACAAAAAATGGCAACAATTGCCTTATATGTGATTAATGGCAGCAGTGTCGCGAAAACAAAAAATGGCAACAATTGCCTTATATGTGATTAATGACAACAGTGGGGCGAAAACAAAAAATGGCAACAATTGCCTTATATATGAATAATGGCAGCAGTGGGGCGAAAACAAAAAATGGCAACAATTGCCTTATATGTGAATAATGGCAGCAGTGGGACGAAAACAAAAAATGGCAACAATTGCCTTATATGTGATTAATGGCAGCAGTGGGGCGAAAACAAAAAATGGCAACAATTGCCTTATATGTGATTAATGGCAGCAGTGGGGCGAAAACAAAAAATGGCAACAATTGCCTTATATGTGATTAATGGCAGCAGTGAGGCGAAAAAAAAATGGCATCAATTGCCTTATATGTGAATAATGGCAGCAGAGGGACGAAAACAAAAAATGGCAACAATTGCCTTATATGTGATTAATGGCAGCAGTGGGACGAAAACAA
>NW_024743803.1:0-26747 GCF_018991925.1 Homarus americanus | reverse complement strand
CACCTCATACCCAGGCACACCCTGACACTTCCAAGCACACCTCAGACACCCCCTGCACCACCTGACACTGCTGGTTCACCTCTGACACTCCTTGGTACACCTCTGACACTCCCAGGCACACCTCCTAACACTTTGGTCTCCCCTGACTCCCAGGCAGCACACTCAGACACTCCCAGGCATTCCACTGACATTCACTGGTTCACCTCTGACACCCCTGGTACACCTTTGACACCCCCAGGACACCCTGACACCCAGGCACACCTCCGATACTTGTACACCTCCGATACTTCCAGGTACCTGATACCCCAGGTTCTCTGACACCCTGGCACACCTTGACACCTCCCAGGTACACCCCTGATGCTCCCCAGGTACACCTCTGACACTTCCAAATACACCCTGACACTCCCAGGCACGCCAATGATTAACCAGGGACACCTTGAAACTACCAGGCACACCTCCGATACTCCCAGGCACACTGATACTTAAGGTACACCTCAGACACCCTGGTTCACCTCTGACACTCCTGGCTTACCTCTGACACTCCCTGGCACACCTCTGATACCCCAGGTACACCTTACACCCTGGTTCTCCCTGACATCCCAGGCACACCTCAGACACTCCCAGGCACAACTCTGACACTCAGGTGCTCACTCTGACACTCCTAGGCACGCTCTGACACTCCCAGGCACACCACTTAGTTACACTGAAGCCCAATCACACTCCCAGGCACACCGCTGACACCCCAGCCACACCTCTGATATTCCCAGGCACACCACTGACACTACCAGGCACACCTCTGACACTCCCAGGCACACACCTCTGACACCCCAGGCACACCTGACACTGAGTACACCTCTGATACGCCATATACCTCTGACAATTCGAGGCACACCGCTGACACTCCCAGGTACACCGCTGACACTGCAAGATACACCTCTGACATTCCATGTACACCCCAGACACTTCCAGGCACACCTCAGACACTCCCAGGAACACCTCAGACACTCCCAGGCACACCTCTGACACTCCCCAGGCACACCTCTGACACTCCCAGGTACTCCTTGACGCTCCCAGGTACCTGACACTCCCAGGAACAACCTCTGACACTCCCAGGTAAACCTCTGACACTCCCCAGGAACACCTCAGACACTGCCAGGCACACCCAAGACACAGGGCCACCCCAGACACCACCAGGCACACCCCAGACACCCAAGGCACACCCCAGACACCCCAGGCACACCCCAGACACCCCAGGCACACCTCAGGCACTCCAGGTACACCCTGACACTTCCAGGAGACACCAGACACTTCCAGGTACACCTCTGACACTCCTGCACACCAATGACACTCCCCAGGTGCCACCACTGACACCCTGGCACACCTCTGACATTCCCAGGTACACCACGAACACTCCCAGGTACACTCTGACACTCCCAGGCACACCTCTGACACTCTCAGGAACACCTCTGACACTCCCAGGTACACCCTGACACCCCAGGCACACCTCTGACACTCAGGAACACCTCTGACACTCCCAGGCACACCTCCGACACTCCCAGGCACACCTCCGACACTCCCAGGCACACCTCTGACACCCCAGGTACACTTCTCACACACCCAGGTACAACTTTGACACTCCCAGGTACACACCTCATACCCCAGGCACCTCTGACACTTCCAGATACACCTCTGACACTCCTAGGCACACCAATGATACATTCCCTGGTTCACTTCTGACCTCCTGGTACACCTTTGGCTTGCTCCCAGGTACACCTCCTGACGCTCCCACCAGCCAACCTCCCAGGTACACCTCTGATACTCTGGTACACCTCTGACCCCTTTGGATACACCTCTGGCACTCGGGTACGCAATCACACTCCCAAGTACAACTCCCCAGCCTCCCAGGTACACCACCCCCAGCCTGAATACACCTATGACACTCCAGGTACACCCCTGGCCTCCCAGTTACACCCTGACAGCACTACCAGGTACACCTCTGACAATCCCAGGTGCCACCTCAGGCACTCCCAGGTACCTCCTGACACTTCAGGTACACCCTGACACTTCCAGGTACACACTCTGACACTTCGAATGCCTCTGACACTCAGGTACACCAATCACCTCCAGTACAACTCTGACCTCCCAGGTACACCACTGACACTCCAAGGTACTCGGCAGCGCTGCCAGGTGCACCTCAGCCACTGCCAGGTACTTCAGACACTCCCAGCAGGTACAGCTCAGACACTCCCAGTTACCTCTGCCTGCTCCAGGTGCGCAGCCTCCCAAGTGCACCTCCTGACACTCCAGGTACACCAATCACACTCCCAAGGCCACAACTGCCAGCCTCCCAGGTACCACCCAGCTGCTCCAGGTACCGTCTGACACTCCAGATTACTACTCCTGACACTCCCAGGTGCACAGCGGCCTCCCAGGTGCACCACTGACACTCCGCGTTCCACACCTCCGACACTCCCAGTTACACCCCCTGACACTCCCAGGTACACCAATGACACTCCCAGGTGCACTCTGATACTCCCAGGTACCTCGGCACTTCGGATACCTCTGTTGCTCCCAGGTGCACCAATCACCTCCCAGTGCAACTCTGACACTCCCAGGTACACCACCCCAGCTGAATGCACCTGTGACACTCAGGTACACCTGGCCTCCCAGTTGCACCTGACACTCCCAGGTACACCTCTGACAATCCCAGGCACCTCAGGCACTCCCAGGTACACCTCTGACACTTCCAGGTGCACCCTGACACTTCCAGGTGCACCTCTCGACACTTCCAGAATGCACCTCTGACCTCATGGTGCACCAATCCTCCCAAGCCCCAACTCTGGCCTCCCGTTTTACTGACACTACCAGGTGCCTCTGGCCTCCCAGGCACACCTCTGACACTCCAGGTACACCTCCCAACCTCCCAGGTACACCTCTGATGCGCCCAAATATGCCTCCCAGCACTCCCAGGTACACCGCCCAGCCTCCCAGGTACACGCTGACACTGCAAGATACACCTCTGACATTCCATGTGCACCTCAGACACTTCCCAGGTAGACCTAAAAGACACTCCCGCAGAGTACCTCAGACACTCCCAAATTTTGCCTCTGACCTCCCATTTTGCCTCTGACACTCCCAGGTACACCGCCTGATGCTCCCAGGTACCTCAGACACTGCCAGGTACCTCCAGACACCACCAGGCCCACCTCAGACACTTGGTGCAAACAGGACTGCTCCAGATACCTCTGACACTTGGGTACCCCTGACACTTCCAGGTACACCCGGCCTTCCGTTTACACCTCTGACACTCCCAGGTGCACCAATGACATGGTGCCTCCCCAGCCTCCCAGGTGCCTCTGATGCATGGTCCAGGTACCGCCCAACCTCCCGGGTTTCGCTGACTGCTGCAAGATGCCTCCGACGTTCCATGTGCACCTCAGACCTTCCCGGGTACACCTCAGACACTCCCGAACACCTCCAGACACTCCCAGGTACACCTATGACTCCCAGGTACTGCTCTGACACTCCCAGGTACTGCACTCCCAGGTACCACTGACGCTCCCGTTACACCTCACAGTTACACCCCCAATCTGTGGCCTCCAGGTACACCTCTGATGCTCCCGTTACACCTCGCTTGCTTCGGATACCTCTCCCCTGACACTCCCGGGTACACCAATCACCTCCCAATTACAACTCTGGCCTCCCCGGGTGCACACCACCTGTGACACTACCAGATACACCTATTGTTGCTCCAGGTACGCCCCTGGCCTCCCAGTTACACCCTGACACTCCCAGGTACCTCCTGACATAATCCCAGGTACACCTCAGGCACTCCCAGGTACACCTCTGTGCTTCCAGGTACACCCCAACACTTCCAGGTACACCTCTGACACTTCCAGATACACCTCTGACACTCGCAGGTACACCAATCACACTCCCAAGTACAACTCCTGACACTCCAGGTACACCACTGACACACTACCAGGTGCACCCTCCAAGCACTCCCAGGCACACCTCTGACTTGCTCCCAGGTACACCTCGGCACTCCCAGGTACACCCTCTGATACGCCCAAATATACCTCCCAGCACTCCCAGGTACCTGCTGACACTCCCAGTGCACCATGACACTGCAAAGATACACCTCTGACATTCATGCACCTCAACCTTGCTTCCAGGTAGACCTAAGACACTCCCAGGTACACCTCAGACACTCCCAGGTACACCTCTGGCCTCCCAGGTACCTCCTGGCACTCCCAGGTACCGCTGATGCTCCCAGGTACACCTCAGACACTGCCAGGTACCTCGGGCCTACCAGGTACACCTCAGACACTCCAGGTACAGCTCAGACACTCCCAGATACACCTCAGGCACTTCCATTTTGCCTGACACTTCCAGGTACACCCCCCTGACCTTCCATTACACCTCTGGCACTCCCAGGTACACCAATGGCCTCCAGGTACACCTCTGACACTCCCAGGTACCTCTGATGCGCCCAGGTATACCTCCTGACAATCCCAGGTACCGCCCAGCACTCTGGTGCACCAACATGGCACTGCAAGATACACCTCTGTTCGCCACCTCAGCAGACACTTCCAGGTACCTCAGACACTCCCAGGAACACCTCAGACACTCCCAGGTACACCTATGACACTCCACATGCACCTCTGGCCTCCCAGGTGCTCCTTTGACGCTCCCAGGTACTCCTCCGACACTCCCAGGGAACCTCTGACACTCCCAATTCAAACCTCTGATACTCCCAGGTACCTCGAACTGCCAGGTACACCTGAACACTGCCAGGTACACCTCCAGACACTACCAGGTACACCTCAGACACTCCCAGGTACCTCAGGCACTCCCAGTGCACCTCCCCAACCTTCAGGTACACCCCAACACTTCCAGGTACAGACACTTCCAGGTGCCTCTGACCTCCCAGGTACCATTGACACTCCCAGGTGCACCTGCGCAACCTTCAGTGCACCTCTGACACTCCAGGCACCTCCGACACTCCCAGGTACAGCTCCGACACTCCCAAGGTACCACCTCTGACACTCCCAGGTACACTTCTTGCACCCAGGTACACCTTGGCCTCCCAGGTACCTCTCATGCTCCAGGTGCCACCTCCTGACACTTCCAAGTACACCTCAGACACTCCCTGGTTCACCTCCTGACACTCGCTGGTTCACCCCCTCTGGCCTCTGCTTTGTTGCACCTCTGGCCTCCCAGGTGCACCTCTAACACTCCCTTGGTCTCTAGCCTCCCAGGTACACCTATCACCTCCCAGGTACACCTCTGGCTTGCTCCCAGGTATTCCACTGACATTCCCTGGTTCACCTCTCTGACACTCCCTGTTACCTTTGGCCTCCCAGGTACCTCCCAGCACTCCCAGGTACACCAATGGCCTCCCAGGTGCCTCTGATGCTCCCAGGTGCCCACCTCTGACACTTCCCGGATCACACCTCTCTGACCTCCCAGGTACACCAATCACACTCCCAAGGCCAACTCGGCACTCCACTTGGGTACACCACTGACCTGCAAATGCCTATGACACTCCCAGGTGCACCCCTGACCTCCCAGTTACACCCCTGACCTCCCAGGTGCCTCTGACAATCCCAGGTGCACACCTCAGGCACTCCCAGGTACACCTCCTGACACTTCCAGGTACACCTGACGCTTCCAGGTACACCTCTGACACTTCCAGATACCTCTGACACTCCCGGGTACACCAATCACCTCCCAGAGGCCGCTCTGACCTCTCCCAGGTACACCACTGGCCTCCAGGTACCTCTGACACTCCCAGGCACACCTCTGACACTCCCAAGGCCACACCTCCCCAGCCTCCTGGGTACACCTCTGATGCGCCCAAATAACCTCTGACACTCCCAGGTACACTGACATGCTCCCAGGTACACCGCCTGACACTGCAAGATACCTCGGCATTCCATGTGCACCTCGAACCTTCAAGTGAACCTAAGACACTCCCAGGCACACCTCTGGCCTCCCAGGTGCACCACCCCAGCACTACAGGTACCTCCAACCTCCCAGGCACCACCTCCTGACCTCCCAGGCCTCTGGCACTCCTGGAGTGCACCTCTGATACGCCCAAATGCTACCTCTGGCCTCCCAGGTACCTTGACACCTCCCAGTGCACACGCTGACACTGCAAGATACACACTCTGACATTCCATGTGCCTGAACACTTAGTAGACCTAAGACACTCCCAGGTACCTCAAGACCTCCAGGTACCTCCTGACACTCCCAGTGCCTCAGCACTCCCAGGTACCGCTGTCTCCCAGGTACACCTCAGACACTGCCAGGTGCACCTCGAACACTGCAAATTACACCTCAGACACTCCCAGGTACAGCTCAGACACTCCCAGGTACACCTCTGACACTTCCAGGTGCACCCTGACACTTCCAGGTGCCCTGACACTTCCATTACACCTCTGGGCCTCCCACCTGTTGGCCTCCCAGGTGCACCTCTGGCTCCCAGGTACCTCTGATGCATGGTATGCACTCTGATGAAGTCCCAAATTTTGTTTGGCCTCCCAGGTGCACCGCCCCGGCACTGCAAGATACACCTCCTGACATTCCATGTGCACCTCAAAGAACACTTCCCAGGTGCACCTCCAGACACTCCCAGGAACACCTCCAGACACTCCCAGGTACACCTATGACACTCCCACATTGCACCTCTGGCCTCCCAGGTACTCCTTTGACGCTCCCAGGTACTCCTCCACGACACTCCCAGGAACACCTCCCCAGCCTCCCAGGTAAACCTCTGATGCTCCAGGTACACCTCCAGACACTGCCAGGTACACCTAAAGACACTGCCAGGTACACCTCCAGACACTACCAGGTACACCTCCAGACCTCCCAGAGTACCTCAGGCACTCCCAGATTGCACCTCCTGACACTCCAGGTACACCTGGCCTTCAGGTACACCCCAGACACTTCCAGAGTGCCTCTGACCTCCCAGGTACCTCGCTCTGATTTTCTTGGCTCAAGTGCACCTCCTGACCTCCCAGAGCACACACCTCGCTCCCAGGTGGCTCACGACCTCCCAGGTACCTCTGACACTCCCAGGTACCTTCTCACACACCCAGGTACCTTTGACACTCCCACCTCTCCTTCTCCCAGGTACTTAGTACCTCCAGACCTCCCCTGGTTCACCTCTGACTTTCGCTGGTTTCACCTCTGGCCTCCTTTGTACCTCTGACAGGTACACCTCCTAACACTCCTTGGTCTCCCAGCCTCCCAGGTTTTACCTGTCCTCCCAGGTACCTCCCCAGCCTCCCAGGTATTCACAGCATTCCTAGTTTCACCTCCCAACCTCCCTGGTACACCTTTGGCCTCCCAGGTACACCTCTGACACTCCCAGGTACACCAATGGCTCCAGGTACCTCTGAAATGCTCCCAGGTACACACCTCTGACACTTCCAGATACACCTCCCAACCTCCCAGGCACAATCACTCCCAAGGCTCAGCCTCTGGCCTCCCATTTCCACCAGCTTTCTGGAATACACCTATGACACTCCCATTTTTAACACTCCCAGTTACACCCCTGACCTCCCAGGTACCTCTGACAATCCCAGGTACCCAGGCACTCCCAGGTACCTCTGACACTTCCAGGTACACCCTGACACTTCCAGGTACCTCTGACCTTCCAGATGCCTCTGACATCCCAGGTACACCAATCACACTCCCAAGTACCAACTCCTGACCTCCCAGGTACCACTGACACTACCAGGTACACCTCTGGCCTCCCAGGCACCTCTGACACTCCAGGTACACCTCTGACACTCCTGGGTTACACCTCTGATACGCTTAAATATCTCTAACCTCATTTTGTTTGTCTGATACTCATTGTTTTCAGCCTCATTTCTGGTGCCACTCGCACTCATTTTCTGTTTTCATTCCGTGCACCTCTGATACGCCCAAACTGCCTCCCAGCACTCCCAGGTACACCCTTGTGCTCCCCATAGTGCCTTTTTTTTGCAAAATACCTCTGACATTTCCTGCTTGCCTCTCAGACATGCTTCCAGGTAGACCCTGAACACTCCCAGGTACACCTCAGACACTCCCAGGTACACCTCCTGACTTGCTCTTGGTACCTCTGACACTCCCCAGGTGAGTGCTCCCCAGGTGCACCTCAGACGCTGCCAGTGCCTCAGACACTGAGTGCACCTCAGACACTCCAGGTACAGCTCAGGTGCTCCCAGATACACCTCCCCTGACACTTCAGGTACGCCTGAGCACTTCCAGGTACCTGACACTTCCACACTCCCTGGTTCACCTTTGACACTTCCAGGTACCTCTGACATTCCCAGGTACACCTCCGATGCCTCCCAGGTACACCTCCGATTCTCCAGGTACTCCTCCTGACACTCCCTGGTACCTCTGACCTCCCAGGTACACCTCAGATACTCCCAGGTACACCTCTGACACTTCCAGATACCTCCTGACACCCAGGTACACCAATGATACTAGGTACCCCTAACACTCCCAGGTACACCTCCGTGCTCCCAGGTACACCTCCGATACTCCCAGGTACACTTCGAACACTCCTGGTTCACCTCTGACACTCCTGGTGCACCTCTGACACTCCAGGTACACCAATGACACACCAGGTACACCTCTGACACTTCCAGGTACACCCCTGACACTTCCAGGTACACAATGATGCTCCCAGGTACACCATGACATTCCCACTTACACCGCTGACACTGCCTGGTACACCTCAGACAATGCCAGGTACACCTCAGACACTCCCAGGTAGCTCAGACACTCCCAGTAACACCTCAGACACTCCCAGGTGCTGTGACACTCCCAGGCACACTTCTGACACTCACAGGTACACCTCCGACACTCCCAGGTACACCTCGGCCTCCCAGGTACACTTCTCCCACACCCAGGTACAAACTCCCAGGCACCTCTCCTGCTCCCAGTACACCTCTGACCTTCAAATACACCTCTGACACTCCCAGACACCTCTGGCACTTCCAGATACACCTCAACCTCCCAGCCACCTCTGACCTCCCAGGTACACCTCCGGCCTCCCAGGTACACTTCTGACCTCCCAGGTGCCTTCTCCCACCCAGGTACACCTTTGACACTCCCAGGTGCACCTCTCCTTCTCCCAGGTGCACCTCTGACACTTCAAGCTCCTCTGACCTCCCAGGTACACCTCTCATGCTCCCAGTAACACCCTGACACTCCCAGGTACACCTCTGACACGGATACACCTCTGACACTCCCAGGTACACCAATCCAATCCCAAGTCACTCTGACACTCCCAGGTACACCCTGACACTACAGGATACACCTGTGACACCAGGTACACCCCTGGCACTCCCAGTTACACCCCTGACACTCCCAGGTACACCTCTGACAATCCCAGGCACCTCAGGCACTCCCAGGTACACTTCTGAGCTTCCAGGTACACCCTTGACACTTCCAGGTACACCCTGGGCCTTCCACCTCTGACACTTCAGAATACCTCTGACACTCCCAGGTACCCAATCACACTCCCAGTACAACTCTGACACTCCCAGGTACACCACCTGACACTACCAGGTACCTCTGACACTCCCAGGCACACCTCTTCCCACTCCCAGGTACACCTCTGACACTCCCAGGTACACCTCTGATGCGCCCAGGTATGCCTCTGACACTCCCAGGTACACCGCTTAGTGCTCCCAGGTACCGCTGACACTGCAAGTTTCACCTCTGACATTCCATGTACACCTCAGACACTTCAGGGTTGAACCTCAGACAGTCCCAGGTACACCTCAGACACTCCCAGGTACACCTCTGACACTCCCAGGTACACCTCTGACTCCCAGGTACTCCTTTTACGCTCCCAGGTACTCCTCAGACACTCCCAGGTACCTCAGGCACTCCAGGTACACCTCTGACACTTCCAGGTACACCCCTGCACTTCCAGGTACACCCCTGATACTTCCAGGTACACCTCTGCTTTTCTCAAGTACACCAATGGCACTCCCAGGTACACCACTGACACTCCCTGTTACACCTCTGACACTCCCAGGTACTGTGTGCTCCCAGGTACACCTCTGACTCTTCAAAGTACACCTCTGACACTCCCAGGTACCTCTGACAGTCTAAGACACCTCTGACCTCCCAGGTACCTCTGACCTCCCAGGTACACCTTTGACACTTCAGGTACACCCCCTGACACTTCGAACCACCCTGCACTCCCAGGTGCCAATGTGCTCCAGGTACACCTCTGACACTCCCAGGTACACCGCTGAAGCACTCCCAGGTACACCACTGAGCACTGCCAGGTACCTCAGACACTCTGCAGGTACTCTTCAGACACTCCCAGGTAAGCTCAGACACTCCCAACACCTCAGACACTCAGGTGCACCTGTGACACTCCAAGTGCACTCTGACACTCCACGCACACCTCTGAGCACTCCCAGGTACACCCACATGCTCCCAGGTACCTCTCAGCACTTCCAGATACATATGACCTCCCAGGTACACCAATGATGCTACCAGGTACACCTCTGACCACTCCATGTACCTCCAGTACTCCCAGGTACACCTCCGTATACCCAGGTACACCTCAGACACTCCCGGTTCACCTCTGATACTTTCAGGTTCACCTCTGACCTCCCAGGTACACCAATGATGCTACCAGGTACACCTCTGACTCTCCCAGTACACCTCTGATACTCCCAGGTACACCTCTGGCTCTCCCATGTGCCTCTGACACTTCCAGGTACACCCCTGACACTTCCAGGTACCCCCTGACACTCCCAGGTACCAATGACACTCCCAGGTACACCTCTGACACTCCCTAGCACCTCTGACCTCCCAGGTACACCACATTTGCACTCAGGTACACCTCTAACACTTCAGGTACACCTCCTGACTTGCTCCCAGGTGCACCAATCACACTCCCAAGTACAACTCTGACACTCCAGGTACCACTGACACTTCCAGGTACAACCTCCCAGGCACACCTCTTCCTCCCAGGTACACCTCTGACCTCCCAGGTACACCTCTGATGCATGGTATGCCTCTGGCACTCCAAGTACACACTGTGCTCTCCAGGTACACCGCTGACACTGGTTCACCTCTGACATTCCATGTACACCTCAGACACTTCAGGTAGACCTCAGACTGTCCCAGGTACACCTCAGACACTCCCAGGTACACCTCTGACACTCCCAGGTGCACCTCTGACCTCCCAGGCCTCCTTTGACGCTCCCAGGTACTCCTCAGACACTCCCAGGTACACCTCAGGCACTCCCAGGTACCTCTGACACTTCAGGTACACCCTGACACTTCAGGTACACCCTGATGCTTCCAGGTACACCTCTGACACTACCAGAGTACACCAATGGCACTCCCACGTGCACCACGCACTCCTGTTACACCTCTGACACTCCCAGGTACACCAGCAGCCTCCCAGGTACACGCCCTGCTCTTCAAGTACCTCTGACACTCCCAGGTACACCTCTGACAGTCTGGGGTACCTCCTGACACTCCCAGGTACACCTCTGACTGCTCCCAGGTACACCTTTGACACTTCCAGGTACACCTGACACTTCCAGGCACACCTGACACTCCCAGGTACACCAATGACACTCCCAGGTACACCTCTGACACTCCCAGGTACGCCTGACACTCCCAGGTACACCGCTGACACTGCCAGGTACACCTCAGACACTGCCAGGTGCTCTTCAGACACTCCCAGGTAGCTCAGACACTCCCAATAACACCTCAGACACTCCCAGGTGCACCTGCTGACACTCCCAAGTGCACCTCTGACACTCCCCCACACCTCTGACACTCCCAGGTACACCTCACATACTCCCAGTGCCTCTGACACTTCCAGATACACATATGACACTCCCAGGTACACCTGATACTACCAGGTACACCTCTGACACTCCCATGTGCACCTCCGTGCTCCCAGGTACACCTCCATACTCCCAGGTACACCTCAGACACTCTGGTTCACCTCTGATACTTCCAGATTCACCTCTGACACCAGGTACCAATGATCCAGGTACACCTCTGCAGCCTCCAGGTACCTCTGATGCTCCCAGGTACACCTCTCTGACACTCCATGTACACCTCTGACACTTCCAGGTATGATGCTTCCAGGTACACCCTGACCTCCCAGGTACCCATTAACCTCCCAGGGACACCTCTGACCTCCTAGCACCTCTGCTCCCAGGTTGCCAGTTGACACACTCAGGTACACCTCTGACAATTCAGGTACACCTGACACTTCCATGTACCAATGATGCTCCCAGGTACACACGCCCCAACCTCCCAGGCCTGTGACACCAGGTACCTCCTGACACTGCCAGGTACACTCAGACACTCCCAGTTAAGCTCAGACCTCCCAGTAACCCTCAGATGCTCCCAGGTGCACCTGTGACAATCCCAAGTGCACCCCCTGCACTCCCAGGCACACCTCTGACACTCTGGGTACACCTCCGACAATCCCAGGTACATCTCTGACACTCCCAGGTGCACTTCTCACACACACCTTTCGGCCTCCTTCCACCTCTCTGTACTCCAGAGTGCACCTCTGACACTTCCAGTCCTCTGACCTCCCAGGTACACCAATGATGCTACCAGGTGCACTCTCTGACCTCCCGGTACACCGTGACACTCCCAGGTCACCTGACACTTCGGTCACCGCTGACTTGCCAGGTAGCCTCAGACACTGCCAGGTACCTTCAGACACTCCCAGGTGGCTCAGGCACTCCCAGTTCACCTCAGAAACTCCCAGGTGCACCTGTGACACTCAAGTGCACCTCTGACACTCAGGCACACATCTGACACTCCCAGGTACACCGCTGTCCCTCCCAGTTACACCTCAGGCACTTCCAGGTACCTCTGACCCTTCCAAGTACACCTCTGACACTCCCAGGTACACTTCTCACCTCCCAGGTACACCTGGCTTGCTCCCAGGTACACCGCCTGACACTCCCAGGTACCTCTGACCTCAGGTACTCCTGACATTCCCTGGCCTCTGACACTCCCTGGTTCACCTGTGACCACTCCCAGGTACTTCCGATGCTCCCAGGTACCTCGGACCTCCCTGGTTCACCTCTGACACTTCCAGATACCTCTGACGCCTCCAGGTACACCAATGATACCAGGTACACCTCTGACACTCCCAGGTACACCTCCCATGCTCCAGGCACACCTCCGATGCTCCCAGGTACACCTCAGACCTCCCTGGTTCACCTCTGACGCCTGGTTCCTTTGGCACTCCCTGGTGCACCTCTGACACTCCCAGTTACTGCTCTGCTCCCAGGTACACCTCCTGACTCCAGGTTCCACCCAGCCTCCCAGTTACACCTCCGATACTCCCAGTTACACCCTGACACTCCCAGGTACACCTCTGACTTACAGATACACCTGCTACCTCCCAGGTACACCAATCACACTCCCAGGTGCTCTGCTCCGGTACCCCCAGCCTACCAGACCACCTATGACACTCCAGGTACACCCACACTCCCAGTTACACCTGACACTCCCAGGTACACCTCTGACAATCCCAGGTACACCTCAGGCACTCCCAGGTACCTTCTCAAACTTCCAGGTACACCCTTGCACTTCCAGGTACACCCTGAGACTTACGGATACACCTCTGACACTCCCAGGTACAATCACACTCCCAATACAACTCTTACACTCCCAGGTACCACAACACTACAGGTGCATCCTCTGACCTCCCAGGCACACCTCCAGCTCCCAGGTGCACCTCTGACCTCCCAGGTACAGCACCTCTGATGGCCAGGTGCACCACCCCAGCTTTCAAGGTACACCTCTGACCTCCCAGGCACACCTCTGACACTCCCAGGTACACCTCTGACACTCCCAGGTACACCTCTGATGCACCCAGGCACACCTCTGGACCTCCCAGGTACACCTCCTGGCACTCCCAGGTACCTCTGATGCATACACCTGACCTCAGGTACACCTCTGACCTCCCAGGCACCTCTGACCTCCCAGGTGCACCTCTGACACTCCCAGGTTCCATCTGGCACTCCCAGGCACCTCTGCTCCCAGGTGCACCTCTGACACTTACAGATCACCTCTGACACTCCCAGGTACACCAATCACACTCCCAAGTACAACTCTTACACTCCCAGGTACACCCCTGCACTACCAGGTACACCTCTGACCTCCCAGGCACACCTCTGACACTCCCAGGTACACCTCTGACACTCCCAGGTACCTCTGATACGTGGTGCCACCTCTGACACTCCCAGGTACACCTTGATGCTCCCAGGTACACCGCGACACTGCAAGATTCTCTGACATTCCATGCACCTCAAACACTTCAGGTAGACCTCAGACACTCCCAGGTACACCTCAGACACTCCCAGGTACACCTCTGACACTCCCAAGTACACCTCTGACCTCCCAGGTACTCCTTTGACCGTCCCAGGTGCTCCTCAGACACTCCCAGGTACACCTCAGGCACTCCCAGGTACACCTCTGACACTTCCAGGTACACCCCCTGACACTTCGGTACACCCTGATGCTTCCAGGTACACCTCTGACACTACCAAGTACCCGTGACCTCCCAGGTACACCACTGACACTCCTGGTACACCTGTGACACTCCCAGGTACACCTGATGACATTCCCAGGTACACCTGTTCTTCATGGTACACCTCTGACTTTCCAGGTACCTTCTGACACTCCCAGGTACACCTCTGACAGTCTAAGAAACACCTCTGACACTCCCAGGTACCTCTGACACTCCCAGGTACACCTCTGACACTTCCAGTACACCTAACTGCTTCCAGGCACCCCTGACACTCCCAGGTACACCAGCAGTTGCTCCCAGGTACACCTCGGCACTCCCAGGTACACCGCTGACACCCCAGGTACACCGCTGACACCTGCCAGGTACACCTCAGACACTGCAGGTACTCCTCAGACACTCCCAGGTAAAGCTCAGACACTCCCAGTAACACCTCAGACACTCCCAGGTGCACCTGTGACACTCCCAAGTGCACCTCCTGACACTCCCAGGCACACATCTGACACTCCCAGGTCACACCTCCGGCTCCCAGGTACACCTCTGGCCTCCCAGGTACACTTCTCCACACACCCAGGTACACCTTTGACACTCCCAGGTACACCTCACGCCTCCCAGGTACACCTCTGACACTTCCAGATACACCTGTGACACTCCCAGGTACACCATTGATGCTACAAGGTACACCTCTGACACTCCCAGGTACACCTCCGATACTCCCAGGTACACCTGATACTCCCAGGTACACCTCAGACCTCCTGGTTCTCTCTGATACTTCCAGATACACCTCTGGCCTCCCAGGTAACCAATGATACTTCAGGTACACCTGACACTCCCAGGTTCACCTCTGACACTCCCAGGTACACCTCTGACACTCCCATGTGCCTCTGACACCCAGGTAATTTACCTGACACTTCCAGGTACACCCTGACACTCCCAGGTACCAATGGCCTCCCAGGTACACCTCTGACACTCCCTAGTACCTCACACTCCCAGGTACACCAATGACACCTCAGGTACCTCCGAACACTTCCAGGTACACCCCTGACACTTTCAGGTACACCAATGATCTGGTGCACCGCTGACCTCCCAGGTAGCTGACACTGCCAGGTACACCTCAGACACCAGGTACCTCAGACACTCCCAGGTAGCTCAGACCTCCCAGTAACACCTCAGATACTCCCAGGTGCACCTGTGACAATCCCAAGTGCACCTCTAACACTCCCAGGCACACCTCTGTGCTCCTAGGTACACCTCCGACAATCCCAGGTACATCTCTGACACTCCCAGGTACACTTCTCACACCCAGGTGCACCTCTGACACTCCCAGGCACATCTGGCACTCCCAGGTACACCGCTAGGCACTCCCAGTTACACCTCAGGCACTCCCAGGTTCACCTCTGACACTTCCAGGTACACCCCTGCACTTCCGGTACCTCTGACCCTTCCAGGTACACCTCTGACACTCCCAGGTACACTTCCCTCCCAGGTACCCTCTGACACTCCCAGGTACACCATGACACTCCCAGGTACACCTCTGACACTCCCAGTACTCACGACATTCCATGGTTCACCTCTGCCTCCTGGTTCTGTTGACACTCCCAGGTACACCTCTGACATTACCAGGTACACCTCCCGATACTCTCAGGTACACCTCCCGTTCTCGGTACTCCTCTGACACTCCCTGGTACACCTCTGACACTCCCAGGTACCTTTGATACTCCCAGGTACACCTCTGACACTTCCAAGATACACCTCTGACACTCCCAGGTACACCAATGATACTACCAGGTACACCTCTGACACTCCCAGGTACACCTCCGATACTTCCAGGTACACCTCCGATGCTCCCAGGTACCTTCAGACACTCTGGTTTGCCTCTGACCTCCTGGTTCACCTCTGAAACTCCCTGGTACACCTCTGACATTCCCAGGTACACCTCTTTTCTCCTGGTTCCCCTGATACTCCCAGGTACACCTCAGACACTCCCTGGTTTTCTCCTGGCACTCCCTGGTTCACCTCTGGCTTCCTGGTACCTCTGACTCCCAGGTACCTCTGACCTCCCAGGTACACCTCTGACACTCCCAGTCACACCTCCGGCTCTCCCAGTTACACCCCTGACCTCCCAGGTACACCTCTGACACTCCCAGGTACACCTGATGCTCCCAGGTACACCTCTGACACTTCCAGATACACTGACACTCCCATGTGCACCAATCACACCTCCCAGTACAACTCTGACACTCCCAGGGCACCTCTGACACTCCAGGTGCACCGCTGACACTCCCAGGTACACCCTGACACTCCCAGGTGCACCGTTGACACTGCCAGGTACACCTCCAGACACTGCCAGGTACTTCAGAACCTCCAGGTAGCTCAGACACTCCCAGTTACCTCTATAACTCCCAGGTGCACCTGTGACACTCCCAAGTGCACCTCTGAGCACTCCAGGCACACCCTGACACTTCCAGGTACACCCCTGACACTTCCATGCACCTCTCACACTCCCAGGTACCAATGACAGCTCCCAGGTACACCACTGCTCTGGTACACCTCTGACCTCCCAGGTACCAGCCAACACTCCCAGGTAAACCAGCCACTCCCAGGTACCTCTGACACTCTCAGGTACACCTCCTGTGCTCCCAGGTACACCTCTGACACTCCCAGGTACCTCTGACCTCCCAGGTACACCTCTCACACTCCCAGGTACAACTCTGAGCACTCCCAGGTATTTCACTGACATTCCTGGTTCCTCTGACTCCCTGGTACACCTTTGACACTCCCAGGTACGCCTCCTGACACTCCCAGGTACCTCCTGACACTCCCAGGTGCACCTTTGACGCTCTCAGGTACACCTCTGACACTCCCAGGTACACCTCCGATACTCCTAGGTACACCTCTGATACTCCCAGGTACACCTCTGACACTTCCAAATACACCTCTGGCACTCCCAGGTACACCAATTATACTACCAGGTACACCTCTGACACTCCCAGGTACACCTCTGATACTCCCAGGTACACCACTGACACTTACGGATACACCTCTGACACTCCCAGGTACACCAATCACACTCCCAAGTACAACTCTGACACTCCCAGGTACACCACTGACACTACCAGATACACCTATGACACTCCAGGTACACCCATGACACTCCCAGTTACACCCCTGACACTCCCAGGTACACCTCTGACAATCCCAGGTACACCTCAGGCACTCCCAGGTACACTTCTGAAACTTCCAGGTACACCCTTGACACTTCCAGGTACACCCCTGAGACTTCCATGTACACCTCTGACACTTCCAGATACACCTCTGACACTCCCAGGTACACCAATCACACTCCCAAGTACAACTCTGACACTCCCAGGTACACCAATGATACAACCAGGTACACCTCTGACACTCCCAGGCACACCTCTGACACTCCCAGGTACACCTCTGACACTCTCAGGAACACCTCTGACACTGCCAGGTACACCTCTGACACTCCCAGGTACACCTCTGAGACTTCCAGGTACACCCCTGACACTTCCAGGTACACCCCTGACACTCCCAGGTACACCAATGACACTCCCAGGTACACCTCTGACACTCCCTGATACACCTCTGACACACCCAGGTACACCTCTGACACTTCCAGGTACACCCCTGAAACTTCCAGGTACACCCCTGACATTCTCAGGTACACCAATGACACTCCCAGGTACACCTCTGACACTCCCTGGTACACTCTGACACTCCCAGTTACACCAATGACACACTCAGGTACACCTCTGACACTTCCAAGTACACCCCTGACACTTCCAGGTACACCAATGATACTCCCAGGTACACCGCTGACACTCCCAGGTACACCTCAGACACTGCCAGGAACACCTCAGACACTGCCAGGTACACCTCAGACACTCCCAGGTAAAGCTCAGACACTCCCAGTAACACCTCAGACACTCCCAGGTGCACCTGTGACACACCCAAGTGCACCTCTGACCCTCCAAGGCACACCTCTGACACTCCTAGGTACACCTCCGACACTCCCAGGTACACCTCTGACACTCCCAGGTACATTTCTCACACACCCAGGTACACCTTTGACACTCCCAGGTACACCTCTCATACTCCCAGGTACACCTCTGACACTTCCAGATACACCTCTGACACTCCCAGGTACACCAATGATGCACCAGGTACACCTTTGACACTCCCAGGTACACCTGACACTGCCAATCACCTGTGCTTGCTCCAAGTACCCCCTGACCTCCAGGTACACCTCCGACTCTCCCAGGTACTCCTCTGACACTCCCTGGTACACCTCTGACACTCCCAGGTACACCTCAGATACTCCCAGGTACACCTCTGACACTTCCAGATACACCTCTGACACTCCCAGGTACACCAATGATACTACCAGGTACACCTCTGACACTCCCAGGTACACCACCGATACTCCCAGGTACACCTCCGATACTCCCAGGAACACTTCAGACACTCCCTGGTTCACCTCTGACACTCCCTGGTACACCTCTGACACTCCCAGGTACACCAATGACACACTCAGGTACACCTCTGACACTTCCAGGTACACCCCTGACACTTCCAGGTACACCAATGATACTCCCAGGTACACCGCTGACATTCCCAGGTACACCACTGACACTGCCTGGTACACCTCAGACAATGCCAGGTACACCTCAGACACTCCCAGGTAAAGCTCAGACACTCCCAGTAACACCTCAGACACTCCCAGGTGCACCTGTGACACTCCCAAATGCACCTCTGACACTCCCAGGCACACTTCTGACACTCACAGGTACACCTCCGACACTCCCAGGTACACCTCTGACACTCCCAGGTACACTTCTCACACACCCAGGTACACCTTTGACACTCCCAGGTACACCTCTCATACTCCCAGGTACACCTCTGACACTTCCAGATACACCTCTGACCCTCCCAGGAACACCTCTGACACTTCCAGATACAACTCTGACACTCCCAGGTACACAAATCACACTCCCAAGTACAACTCTGACACTCCCAGGTACACCACTGACACTACCAGATACACCTATGACACTCCAGGTACACCCCTGACACTCCCAGTTACACCCCTGACACTCCCAGGTACATCTCTGACAATCTCAGGTGCACCTCAGGCACTCTCAGGTACACTTCTGAAACTTCCAGGTACACCCTTGACACTTCCAGGTACACCCCTGAGACTTCCAGGTGCACCTCTGACACTTCCAGATACACCTCTGACACTTCCAGATACACCTCTGACACTCCCAGGTACACCAATCACACTCCCAAGTACAACTCTGACACTCCCAGGTACACCACTGACACTACCAGGTACACCTCTGACACTCCCAGGCACACCTCTGACACTCCCAGGTACACCTCTGACACTCCCAGGTACACCTCTGATACGCCCAGGTATACCTCTGACACTCCCAGGTACACCGCTGATACTCCCAGGTACACCGCTGACACTGCAAGATTCACCTCTGACATTCCATGTACACCTCAGACACTTCCAGGTAGACCTCAGACACTCCCAGGTACACCTCAGACACTCCCAGGTACACCTCTAACAATCCCAGGTACACCTCTGACACTCCCAGGTACTCCTTTGACGCTCCCAGGTGCTCCTCAGACACTCCCAGGTACACCTCAGGCACTCCCAGGTACACCTCTGACACTTCCAGGTACACCCCTGACACTTCCAGGTACACCCCTGATACTTCCAGGTACACCTCTGACACTACCAAGTACACCAAATGACACTCCCAGGTACACCACTAGACACTCCCTGGTACAATCTCTGACACTCCCAGGTACAACAATGACACTCCCAGCTACCCTGACTCCTTCAAGGTACACCTCCTGACACTCCCAGGTAATACCTCTCTGACACTCCTAAGGTACACCTCTGACATTGCTGCCAGGCCTCAGACACTGCCAGGTACTCCTCAGACACTCCCAGGTAAGCTCAGACACTCCCAGTAACACCTCAGGACACTCCCATGTGACCTGTGACACTCCCAAGTGCACCTCTGTCACTCAGGCACACCTCTGTGCTCCAGGTACACCTCCGACACTCCCAGGTACCTCTGACACTCCCAGTACCTTCTCACACCCAGGTACACCTTTGACACTCCCAGTTACACCTCACATACTCCCAGGTACACCTCTGACACTTTCGAATGCACCTATGACACTCCCAGGTACACCAATGATACTACCAGGTACCTCTGACACTCCCAGTGCATCTCCGGTGCTCCCAGGCACCTCCGATGCTCAGGTACACCTCAGACACTCCCTGGTTCCTCTGATGCCCAGATACACCTCTGACACTCCCAGGTACACCAATGATACTCCCAGGTACACCTCCCAACACTCCCAGGTACACCTCTGACCTCCCAGGTACCTCTGACACTCCCATGTACACCTCTGACACTTCCAGGTACACCTCTGACACTTCCAGGTACACCCCTGACACTCCAGGTACACCAGCCTTGCTCCCAGGTACACCTCTGACCTCCTGGTACACACTGACCTCCTGGTACACCAATGACACACTCAGGTACACCTCTGACACTTCCAGGTACCCTGACACTTTCAGGTACACCAATGATGCTCCCAGTACCATGCACTCCCAGGTACACCGCTGACACTGCCAGGTACCCTCCAGACACTGCCAGGTACACCTCAGACACTCCCAGGTAGCTCAGACACTCCCAGTAACACCTCGAATACTCCCAGGTGCCTGTGTCAATCCCAAGTGCACCTCTGGCCTCCAGGCGCACCTCTGACACTCTACAGGTACACCTCCAAACAATCCCAGGTACATCTCTGACACTCCAGGTGCACTTCTCCACACACCCAGGTACCTTTGACACTCCCAGCTACTCTCACCTCCCAGGTGCTCACCTCTGGCTTCTTCAGATACCTCTGACACTCCCAGGTACACCAATGATACTGCCAGGTACACCTCCTGACACTCCCAGGTACACCTCCGAGCACTCCCAGGTACACCCCTGACACTTCCAGGTACACCTCTTGAGCCTGCCAGTACACCTCCAGACACTGCCCAGGTGCACCAGACACTCCCAGGTAGCTCAGACACTCCCAGTTCCACCTCTACGCTCCCAGGTGCACCTTTGACACCAGGCGAGGCCTCTGGCCTCCCAGGCACACATCGACTCCCAGTTACACCACTCCCAGTTACACCTGTGACACTCCCAGAGTTCACCTCCCTGCACTCCCAGTGTACACCCCTGACACTTCCAGGTACACCTCTCTGACAATCCCAGGCCTCTCTGACACTCCGAGGTACACCTCTGACACTCCAGGTTTCTGTGACACTCCCAGGTACACCTCTCAGCATTCCAAGGCTGCCTCTGACACTCCCAGGTACATCCGATTCTCCCAGGTGCTCCTCTGACCTCCCTGGTACACCTCTGCCTCCCAGGTACACCTTAGATGCTCCCAGGTACACCTCTGACACTTCCAGGTACACCTCTGGCATTCCAGGTATGCCACCCGATGCTTCAGGTACACCTCTGACACTCCCAGGTACCTCCCGTGCTCCCAGGTACACCTCCAGAGCCTCCCAGGTACCTCAGACACTCCCTGGTTCACCCCTCGGCCTCCTGGTTCCTCTGACACTCCTGGTACACCTCTGGCTGCTCCCAGGTACACCTCCTACACTCCTGGTTTTCCCCTGACCTCCCAGGTACCTCCAGGCCTCCCAGGTACCTCTGTGCTCCCAGTACTCTCTGACACTCCCAGGTACACCTCTGGTCTCCCAGGTACACACCAGCACTCCCAGTTGCTCCTCCGGCACTCCCAGTTACACCCCACACTCCAGGTACACCTGACTTGCTCCCAGGTACCTCTGATGCTCCCAGGTACACCTCTGACACATCCAGCACACCTCCGACACTCCCAGGTACACCAATCACACTCCCAAGTACAACTCTGACATCTCCCAGGTACACCAATGGCACTCCAGGTGCCTCTGACACTTCAGGTACACCTCCTGACACTCCCAGGTACTGCCTCTGACACTCCCAGGTATACCTCTGACACTCCGAGGGAACACCTCTGGCCTCCCAGGTACCTCCTGACCTCCCAGTTGCACCTCTGACACTTCAGGTACACCCCTGACACTTCCAGGTACACCCCTGACACTCCCAGGTACACCACTGACACTCCCAGGTACACCTCCTGACACTCCCAGGTACACCTTTGACACTCCCAGGTACCTCTGACACTCCCAGGTACACCCCCTGCACTTCCACACCCCAACACTCCCAAGTACCTGGCACTCCCGGTACACCTCTGACCTCCCTGGTACCTCTGTTCTCCCAGGTACACAGCCAGCACACTCAGGTACACCTCTGACACTCCCAGGTACACCCCTCACACTTCAGGTACTCTGATGCTCCCAGGTACACCGCTGACACTCCCAGGTACACTGCTGACACTGTAGGTACACCTCCAGACACTGGTACACCTCAGACACTCCCGGGCGCTCAGACACTCCCAGTTACACCTCCAGACACTCCCAGGTGCACCTGTGACACTCCCAAGTGCACCTCTGACACTCCCAGGCACACCTCTTGCACTCCTGGGTACACCTCCGACAATCCAGGTACACCTCTGCTCGAGGTACACTTCTCCCACACCCAGGTACCTCTTGACACTCCCAGGTGCACCTCTCATCTCCCAGGTACACCTCTGACTCTTCCAGATCCTCTGACACTCCCAGGTACACAATGATACTACCAGGTACACCTCTGGCCTCCCAGGTACCTCCGATACTCCCAGGTACACCTCCCGTGCTCCCAGGTACCTCAGACACTGCCTGGTTCACCTCTGACACTTCCAGATACACCTCTGACACTCCCAGGTATGCACCAATGCCTACCAGGTACACCTCTGACACTCCCAGGCCACACCTCCGATACTCCGGCACACCTCCAGAAACTCCCAGGTACACCTCAGGCACTCCTGGTTCACCTCTGACACTCCTGGTTCACCTCCTGACCTCCCTGGTGCACCTCTGACACTCCCAGGTACACCACCTGCACTCCCTGGTTTCCCCTGGCTCTCCCAGGTACACCTCAGACACTCCCAGGTACACCTCCGGCACTCCCAGGTACTACTCCTGACCTCCCGGTACACCTCTGGTCACTCCCAGGTACACCACTGACACTCCCAGTTACACCTCCGACCTCCCAGTTACACCCTGACACTCCCAGGTACACCCCTGACACTCCCAGGTACACCTGATGCTCCCAGGTACACCTCTGACACTTCCGGATATGCCTGTGACACTCCCAGGTACACCAATCACGCCTCCCAAGTACAACTCTGGCCTCCCAGGTACACCAATCACACTCCCAGGTACCTCTGACTCTTCAAGGTGCACCTCTAACCTCCCAGGTACACCTCTGGCCTCCCAGGTGTACCTCTGACACTCTAAGAACACCTCTGACACTCCCAGGTTCAGACACTTCAGGTACACCTCCTGACACTTCAGGTCCACCCCTGCCTTGAGCACACCCCTGACACTCCCAGGTACACCAATGACCTCCCAGGTACACCTCTGACACTCCCAGGTACACCTCTGACACTCCCAGGTACACATCTGACACTGCCAGGTACCTCAGAAACTGCCAGGTGCTCCTCAGACACTCCCAGGTAAAGCTCAGGCACTCCCAGTAACACCTCAGACACTCCCAGGTGCACCTGTGACACTCCCAAGTGCACCTCTGCTCCCAGGCACCTCTGGCCTCCCAGGTACACCTCCGGCCTCCCAGGTACACCTCCCAAGCTTGCTCAAGGTACCCTCCGATACTCCCAGAGTACACCTCCAATGCTCCCAGGTACCTCAGACACTCCCTGGTTCACCTCTGATGCTTCCAGATACACTTCTCAGCACTCCCAGGTACACCATAATACTACCAGGTACACCTCTGACCTCCCAGGTACACCTCTGTCTGCTCCCAGGTGCCTCTGACACTCCCATGTACACCTCTGCTTCCACTTCAGGTACACCCCTGACACTTCAGGTACACCCCTGACACTCCCAGATACCTGTGCAGCTCCCAGGTACACCTCTGACTTGCTCCCTAGTACACCTCTGACACTCCCAGGTACACCAGCCAGCACACACTGGTACACCGCTGACACTCCCAGTTACACCTCAGGCACTCCCAGGTACCTCTGACACTTCCAGGTACACCCCTGACCTTCGGTACCTCTGACCTTCCAGGTACACCTCTGACACTCCCAGGTACACTTCTCCCCTCCCAGGTGCACACTTCAACTCCCAGGTACACCGCTGTCCTCCCAGGTACACCTCTGGCCTCCCAGGTACTCACTGACATTCTGGTCACCTCTGGCCTCCTGGTTCACCTCTGACCTCCCAGGTACACCTCCGACATTCCCAGGTACCTCCGATGCTCCCAGGTACACCTCCGATTCTCCCAGGTACTCCTCTGACACTCCTGGTACACCACTGACACTCCCAGGTGCACCTCCAGATGCTCCAGGTACACCTTTGACCTTCCAGATACCTCTGACACTCCCAGGTACACCAATGATACTACCAGGTACACCTCTGACACTCCCAGGTACACCTCCGATACTCCAGGTACACCTCCGATACTCCCAGGTACACTTAGACACTCTGGTTCACCTCTGACACTCCTGGTTCACTCTGACTCCCTGGTACACCTCTGGCTTTCCCAGGTACCCTCTTACACTCCTGGTTCTCCCCTGATACTCCCAGGTACACCTCAGACACTCCCAGGTACCTCTGACACTCCCAGGTACTACTCTCACACTCCCAAGTACACCTCTGACACTCCCAGGTACCTCTGACACTCCCAGTTACACCTCCGACACTCCCAGTTACACCCCTGGCACTCCCAGGTACACCCCTGACCTCCCAGGTACACCTATGATGCTCCCAGGTACACCTCTGACACTTCAGATACCTCTGACACTCCCATGTACACCAATCACACTCCCAAGTACAACTCTGACACTCCCAGGTGCCACCACTAGCACTACCATGTACACCTCTGACACTCCCAGGTACTCCTTTGACGCTGCCAGGTGCTCCTCTGACGCTCCCAGGAACACCTCTGCTCCCAGGTTCACCTCTGACACTCCCAGGTGCACTGCCCGGCCTCTCCCAGGTACACCCCTGACCTCCCAGTACACGCCCAGCACTGCCAGGTACCTCAGACACTGCCAGGTACTTCAGACACTCCCAGGTACAGCTCAGACACTCCAGTTACCTCTATAACTCCCAGGTGCACCTGTGGCACTCCCAGTGCACCTCCTGACACTCCCAGGTGCACCGCCTGACAATCCCAGTTACACGCTGACACTGCCAGATACACCTGCCAACACTCCCAGGTTCCCCTGACACTCCCAGTTACACCCCTGACCTCCCAGGTACCTCTGACAATCCAAGGTACACCTCAGGCACTCCCAGGTACACTCTCTGACACTTCCAGGTACACCCTGACACTTCCAGGTACACCCCTGACACTTCCAGGTACACCTCTGACACTCCCAGGTACACCACCAAGCACTCCCAGGTACACCACTGACCTCCCTGGTCACCTCTGACACTCCCAGGTACCCAATGACCTCCCAGGTAAACCAATGACTCTCCAGGGTACACCTCTGACCTCTCAGGTGCACCTCTGACACTCCAGGTACACCTCGACACTCCCAGGTACACCTCTGACACTCCCAGGTGCACCTCTCACACTCCCAGGTACACTCCCAGCACTCCCAGGTACACCTGACATTCCCTGGTTCACTCTGACCTCCTGGCACTGACCTCCCAGGTACCTCTGACACTCCCGTGCCTCCGTGCTCCCAGGTACACCTCCGATACTCCCAGGTACTCTCTGACACTCCCTGGTACACCTCCCAGCTTGCTCCCAGGTACCTCTGATACTCCCAGGTACACCTCTGGCACTTCCAAATACCTCTGGCCTCCCAGGTCCACCATGATACTACCAGGTACACCTCTGACACTCCCAGGTACACCTCTGATGCTCCCAGGTACACCACTGACGCCTGGATACACCTCTGACTGCTCCCAGGTACACCAATCACCTCCAAGTACAACTCTCTGACACTCCCAGCAATGCAGCAACTT